>NC_141284.1:278663-343663 GCF_037954325.1 Fistularia commersonii
CAGTCAGGAGTCCTGGTCACCAGGAGGTGCTGTGGAGACCAGCAGGAGGAGGACCTGCCAGAGGACCTGTAGAAGGACCTGCAGGCGCCTGCACTGGAGAGGAGGAGGAGGAGGAGGAGGAGGAGGAGGAGGAGGAGGAGGAGGAGGAGGAGGAGGAGGAGGAGGAGGAGGAGGAGGAGGAGGAGGAGGAGGAGGAGGGCCGGGTTGGCGGGAGTTGATCGGAACAGGAAGTAGCAGGAAGTGTGAAGGCTCATGACACGACCATGAGAAACTCCAAGGCCACCAGTGCAGACAGACAGGAGGCGCTCCTTCACAAGTTCTACCATGAGAACCAATGACCTCAGACCTCAGGACGGTCCATCCCTCCTTATCTGGTCCCAGTCCATCCCGTATCCTTGGCCAGTCCACCCGGTATCCGGTACCAGTCCACCCGGTAACCGGTACCAGTTCATCGGGTGTCCCTCCTTATCAGGCTGAAGAGGACCTGCACGGAGCCTCTCCGTGCATTTTGGAGATGCTGCCATCTAGTGGCAGAGCTGTGCATTACAGCCTGCCGTGCGTTTGCGCGTTAACTTGATACCGTGCGTACGTGTGTATGTGTTTGTGTGTGTGTGTTTGTGACTCCCGTGCGGAGTTGAAGTGTGTGATAAAAGTGTGTGTGAAGGTCATGGTGAGTCCTTGTGTGAGGGTCTCAGGCCTCATCCAGAGGCTTCTTCAAGTCTTAACGGCCCGTGGGGAGTTTCCTCCCACTCCCACTCCCACTCTGTGACAAATGCATGTCCAGCTGGATGAACCGGAGCGGCGGCGGGAAGGGCGGCCGCGGAGCCCCGGAAGCCCGCGGGAGCTCGTGCTGGTCCCGCGTTAGAGAACTGCATTTGTACAAAGTGTTGGAGAACTTCATGATCTTCATGGTGGACCAGGTGTGCAGTGTTGTGCGTGATGTGAGACACTGACCTGCACCGCCAGGAGGGAGAGGGAGAGGAAGGAGAGGGAGAGGAAGAAGACGAAGAAGAGGAGGAAGAGGGAGAGGAGAAGGTGAGCACCCTCAGTGAAACTGTTAGCGCTCAGAAACAATGACTGGCCTGCTCTCGTTTGGATCCTGATGAAATAAAGAGCTCAGTGACCGGACGGCGCGTCTCATCGGTGGCAAAGTGGCAGTCAGACCTGGAGAACATCTGAGACCCGCAGAAACCGAGATAAATCCCGCCACAGCGGATCATTCAGGCCCGGAAGTTCACGAGCGGCTCGAGGATCAGCGGCGGATTGACCGACGGCGGCGGAGGTCCGGGGACCGGCGACGGGACTCGGTGGAGGCGGTCCGGGGACCGGCGACGGGACGTGCAGAGGATCGGCGGCGGCGCGGGAGCAACGTTGAAGTTTGGAGTCGAAGGCGGAGGCGGCGGCGACCTGCGGATCAGCAGCGGCGGCGACCCGAGGAGTGGCGGCGGCGGCGGTGAGGATTGGCGGAGGCCGCGACCCGACGGCGAGGGGGCGACCCGGAGGTAGACGGAGGCGGCGGCGGCGGCGAGGGGCGACCCGACGGCGGCGACGAAGAGTCGGGGTTTCTTGACCCGAGGATCGACGGCGGCGGTGGGAGGAGCAACAACCCTTTCCCGGAGGACTTCGAGGACGGCAACATCTTCCCAGAGGACACCAGGCAGAGTGGACCTTGACCACATGGTCAGTTTCCCCTGAACCCCAGGAAGATGCCCCACCAGCTCTTCATCAGTGGCAGCGGTCATGGCCTCACCTGGGAACCTGTTGTCCCCACAAGCACAAGTTACCTCCCAGCAGGATGTGACCAAGCTACCCGCTACAAGGGGAGGCGCCCCAGCAGACCCTCCTTTCAGGTGCAGGTGGTGCACAGTTCTACAACTGGTCCCTGGGGGAAACGGACACCCGGGTCACTCAGTCCTGACAAATCCTTACCGACCTCCATCTGCAGCAACGGTTTAGTTTCCAGGCCGTCAAAAGGGCCTGCATTAACACACCAGCTCTCCACCCGTCAGAGGAGAAGGGAAAGAACTTTTGGGGCTGATGCAGGAAGTCACCAGACTTCTGCCTGCCAAGGATACCTTTCCTTTGGTGCCGGTCGACAGGCCGCGCTGGTCCTCCACGCTGTTATCCCGGGGTTTTGACCTCCCCGCCTTCAACAGCATATCAGCTTACATGCTCCTAAGAACTTGGCGGAAGCTCTCGTGGAAGCAGAAAGAGTGGAACTTGTTGCATAAACCCGCGGGTGCCTTCCTCTGCTACCTTAGCAGGTATCTGTAGCCTTTGACCAAGAGTAGGTGTCATCAGGTGGTGTACAACCTTCACTGGATGTTTTGGCCCTCGACCAATTTTCTTTCAGATTTGCCAGACTGTCGTGAATCCAACCTCAGGGCGGCACGGGCCAGTGTCCACCTGAGCTGGTCCCAAGCCCAGATGAATGCAGAGGGTTGCCCCAGGAAGGGCATCCAGCTCCAAACATTTGCCAAAACCAAACATGCGAATCCAACCTAATCATCTCGTACCGGATCAATCGGATAAACGACGACGGCCATTGGTACCGGTGACCTACAGGGTACCCATGGAAACTGGCCTACCGTAGGTTGAAGAAGGAGAGGAGGAAGGCGTCTTGGAAGCAGCGAGAGATGAAGAAAGACAAGAGTCTTGGACTGAGAGGAGGGACTTTGAATATTGGGGCGATGACAGGAAAAGGTAGAGAGTTGGCTGACGAAGGCCAGAATGTAAAGGTAGGATGCTGGAATCGGAGCTGCCAGGCAGGCTTGGAGGAAGATTTATGGACGTGGTGAGAGAGGAGATGAAGGTAGTTGGTGTGAGAGAGGAGCATCCAGAGAATAGGGTTAGATGGAGAAGGTGGATTGGCTGTGGCGACCCCGAAGGGAAAAGCCCAAAGGTTTTGCCAGACGGTAGTGCTAAGGATGTGCAGAGGCGGATCAAGTCTTACTCTGATTTATTTTCAGATCTCCCGTCTGGCGTCCTGAGCCGTACCGATATGATAACGGTCACCCCCGATCATGCAGCACACTTAGTGGATCATGGCTTCGTGGAGCCCAGCTCCAGCCCATGTGTTCTGGTTCAAAACCAGATGGAACATTTAGTTTTTATAAAGAAAAGTCCATGCAGTTACCAAGCCTGACTTGTTCCCACTCCCCTGTATGGAAGACTATGTGGATCGAGTCGGCGCTGCCATGTTCCTGATTAAGCAGGGCTTACTGAAAGGGTGTTGGTAGGTCCCGCTAACGTCTCGAGCTGCTGAGGTGTCTGCCTTCGTTACCCCGGGTGGTTTCATGTAATATCGCGTCATCTCGTTTGGGCTTAGGAATGCTCCCGCCAGATTCCAGCGCCATGATGTGCAAAGTTTTATTGGCATTCAACATTGTGAAGTCTACCTAGACGACACGGTTCCTCTTGGTCTAGTCGGCGCTGTGTTCCAACGATTACGTGAAGCCTGTCCGACCTTGAACCTAGCCAAATGTGAGCTTGGTAAAGCCGCAGTCACTTACTTAGGTTAGCGGGTTGGGCTGGCCTAAGGTTTGTCCCCTGGGGCCAAGATTCAGGTGATTGTTGAGTTTCCCACCCCCAAGACGAAGCGTGGGGTCCTCCAGTTCTTGGGAATGGCTAGCTACTACCGTAGCTTGTCCCAACTTCCCAGACGTAGTTTTGCCACCGACTAATCTCTTTGGCAACAGTGTTAAATTTATGTGGTCTAATGACGGAGTCTGCTTCTCAGAGCACGTAGGCTTTGCTGCGCAGCTCGCCGGTGCCCAGTGCTGCCAACTTCGACCGGCCCTTCCAACTGGAGGCGGGTGCGAGGCAACAGCTGCTGGTTTGGTTTTCCTTCAGGAGGGATCAGACGGGCTCGATCACCCTGTCTGTTACTTTTCCAAAAAGTTTCTGAAACATCAAATAAACTCCATGTGTGTGTTTGTGATGTTTTCATCTCTGGCACTGTTTCCTTCTGTATGTTGCAGGTAGTTCCAAGCAGCGTTCAGTAATTGGTAATAGGTTTCAGTCCCCTATCGGTCCGGGCCAGGGTGCCGGCCCTTTGAGGCCCTGATGTTCCCAGAGAGACGCCGGAGATGTGGGCAGAAAGTCACCCTGGGAGCCGGCCCAATGCTGCGTGGCCCTTTATGGCCGGGGAATCGCTTTCAGGGAAACTGCCGGTGTGCCACGCTGTGCTTTGGGTGAGCGTCCTCTGTGAACTGCTTAGGAGCCAGGACTGGACATGCTTTCACTCAGCTCCACCTTTTACCATCGTTTTCGCACCTCATAAATACACAATTATTCCATCGCTCGTGTTCGCATACTTTCGATCCCAACCTTTTGTTGGGCGTCTGACTTAGACCCGACGGGGGGCTCGCCATCGGGGTTGTCGGCAGGGTCGGGATGTTGATGCATTGAAACACTGAACGCCAGATTGGATGTTAAGGGTTAAAATTGATAATGGCTCCTCTCTTGTATAAAAGACACATTAGCATGTATATACATGTACGTATATGTGAATATATGTAGGGCGGCACGCAGCAGAAATCACAGTGGAGATTGTGTTAGAAAGGAGGGCCCTTGTCTTTTTGTGAGTGTTTGTTGAGGTTTGTGGAAGAGGGGCCGCCGCCGCAACGGCGTGCTAAAGTTAGCTCGGCGAGCTGAGCCCGGTGGTGTCGCACCACGAGCTGAGGCTGTGGAGACAGAGGAGGCTTACCGGGGGACTTACCGGGGGACTTACCGGGGGACTTACCGGGGGACTCAGCTGGTCAAACGGAGAGTTCGGATTCGTCGCCTGTCAACGCGAGGGAACGGGTGGCGGCAGCTAAGCAACATACGTATCCGCGTCGAGCCGCTTCGGCGCTTAAGATGGCGGCGGCAGAGGGGAGCCGTGTGCGTGAGGCTGTGGACGTCAAGGACGGGACTGGAAGACGCCTCAGTGCAGAACCCCAACCGAGGCCGTCGCCTGGCCGTCCTCCTGAGGACGGCGCCTGTCCTCGCCAACCGGCCGCACAGCTTCACCGTCAGGTCCCGATGGAGGGGTTATGTGACGAGTGACGGTACCATATTTGTTTCACTTTATTTTGAGAGCACTGAGATACTTCCAGTTTGTTATTTAAAGAGTCACAGACAGTGATGTAATTGTATTCTCAATGGAAGTAGAGTGACATTTACTGTTTACCCCCCTTTGCCCCAACTCTGGGTGAAATATTGAAGTTGCAGTGAGAGTTACTAAATATTGAAATGTACTTTTTTTATTGCTCTAACTTACTTTTACAAAAGGGGACTAAATAAAGAGACAATATATTGTTTAACAGTGAGCTACATCTCGGGTGTGTTATTAACCCATCTAAGAGCTCATCTTGAGTATCTACTCTGGGGGGGGGGGGCGCTGTCACCGCTGTAGAGTTGCATGAGAGGGAGGTATCTGTATACACACACATGTATATATGTGTGTGTATACACACACCCGTATATGTCTATATGTGTGTGTATATATGAATAAGAACAACTTTATTTATCCCAAAGGAAATTGTTGTGCCAGAGATTCAAGTAAAACATGACAATAATAAATAATAGTAGGAAATTGTATAAACAGTGAAAAAAAAAAAATAAAGGGGGAGAATAAGAAATACAAATAAAACTATAAAGTGTCAAAGTCAAGGCTATAAAGTGTTTAAGGTCTTAAGTACAACGATTTGAATATACACACCCGTATATACATATACGGGTGTGTATATTCCCCCTTTATATGTATATATGTGCGTGTATATACACACCCGAATATGTATATATGTGTGTATCGGCTCACCCGTATATGTATGCTTGTGTGTATGCACACCCCCGTGTGTGTGTGTGTGTGTGTGTGTGTGTGTGTGTGTGTGTGTGTGTGTGCCCGTGTGTGCCCGTGTGTGTGTGTATATGGGTGGCTGCAGCTCCCGCGGCCCCCAGCAGGTGGCGGTGCAGCAGCAGCCTTCTGGATCATCTCCTCTGTTATTCTTCTTTCATAACTTTCACTTCACAACCTCCTCTTCTCCTTCTTCTAAGATGGATGTCTGTGTCTTATTCCGTCTGATTTCTCCCCCCGAGGTTCTCCGAGGCCCCGTTCTGATAATCAAACCTTCTTCTGGAAAAATAACAAAGATGAACTTCTTCCCGCGTCTAAAGTGACGGAGAGACTGTGGTTGTGGAGTCGGATGGAGGTCGGGACAGACGACCAGCCACCCGTGAAGGAGCGAGGAGTCCGGAGTCCAAAGAGGTGGACTTAGATGAAGATCAGACTGTGGATCACCGCCGCCTCTTCTGTTATTGCTCCATCTCAGGGGTGGAAGGTGTTGAAGCAGCAGTCCATCACAGTGGTGCTATGGGTCGAACCCAGAGCTGGTCTGAGGTGGCTTCCTGTGAACGGCGGAGCCCAGCGAGAGGTTCACTGATCCCACCTGCAGCGAGAAGGTTCGATTCCATTCGGGTTCTCTCTTGGTGGGTTCTCCATATTCCCCGCCTGGGTTCTCTCCTTGTTCTCCTCCCCGGGTTCTGTCCATGTTCCAGCAGGTTCGTTGAAGACCACGCTGTCTGTATGTGTGAGCGTGAAGGTCGGTGTCTTTGACTGGCAGGTCCTTCCCAGATGCAGATGTAGGCTGATGTTGTCATCCGTCACTGAGGTCCGACCTATCTGCGATGTCTTTGGACCTGGCCCTGCCCAGGTGCAGGTTCTAGTTGGTTCTGGTCCACACCCAGCACCAGGGAACTTCTTTTGTTGTCACAGTGAGTTGTTGTCAAGGGAACCAGTAGTACAATGGGTATTTCATTGCTTTACACACACACACACACACACACACACACACACACACACACACACACACACACACACACACCATCCATGTCTGTCGTATGGATCTGCAGCCCCTGGAGGAGAGGCAATAAACAGCGGAGTGCCATGTCCCTGCCCCCCCCTGTATCTGCCCCTTGTCTGGATGTATTGTCCCCAGGGTGAGGACCATCTCTGGGCGATCGATGGTGGCCGGTGGCAGCTGCTCCTCCTCCTGGACCCCAGCAGCCAATTAAGGCTCATATTAATGGTCCTGAGAAGGTCTGTGGGGGGGGGGAGACCCCATGGGCTCCTCTGTTCTTCACAAGAACACAATTATGGTCCACATTTGGAGAAAAGGGAGAAATGTCTTGATTCTGGAATCTGAAGGTCCTCCAATGACTCCTGGGCCCAACTGAGGACTGGTCAGGATAACCTGGTCAGGTAATCCAAACAGCACCTGGTAATCCTGGGTTAAAGCAGGACTGAAGATGTTGGAGAAGATTAAATCTAAACCAACATGATATTTCAGAGCCTCCATTCGCCCACGGATGGCAGGACATCTCATTACTGCTCTCCTTCCCATCACCTTCCTCAACTGAAATATCTCCATATTCTTCAGAAGCAGGAAAACATGGATGAGTAAATAAGTAAAACCCTGAGTGTGAGTGAAGAACAAAGCAGAGAGAGAGAGGTGGAGAGGTGGAGAGGTGGAGAGGTGGAGAGGGATCCAGGGATCCATGTTTGTCCCGAATGGAGGAGAGGAGTGTGAAATCTTTCATGAAGAGAAGGTCCAAAGGAGTGTCAGTATCTCCAATGTTTCTCTATGCTGATGTTCCCCTGATGCTTCAATCGTGTGTGTGTGTGTGTGTGTGTGTGTGTGTGTGTGTGTGTGTGTGTGTGTGTGTGTGTGTGTGTGTGTGTGTGTGTGTGTGTGTGTGTAGAAGGCTATGTGATGCAACTTGTTTTCTGCTCAAACGGCATCCTTTGTGAACCACAGTGGAGAAGCACCTCCACTCCTCCTGCAGAACAGCATCTGCAGGAGGAGCGGAGGACAAGCTGAAGCACGGGACGGAAGGAGGAAAGACCATCGGCCACTATATAAGCACAGGTGGAGAAGGTGGAGGTGGAAGCAGGTGTGGTGTCTGGGTAGGAGACACCCAGGAGAAGACAGGAGGCAGAGCTGGAGGCAGCGGAGATGGTGATGTGGAGGTCCCTCTTTGGGGGTGAGGAGGATGGAGATGATCAAGGAGGAGTCCATCAGAGGGACAGAGTGTGTTAGATGTTCTGGAGATAAAGTCACACTCAGAGATCAGAGAGGAGGCTTATGGATGGAGGGGAAGAGGGCAGGAGGTCAGATGCAGGCAGCTCGTTGGTTGGGGGTCAGGGTCAGGCTGGAGAACCCAGGCTGGAGAACCCGCAGAGAACTGGTTGCCCCGTCCTGCGGTGAATGGATGAAGCGTGAGAACATGATGTGTGGCTGAATAATGGAGGCACGTGATGAATATTTACCAGCCTTTCTCCTGATGGAATCTTAAATGATTAATTTAACAAGATTGCTATTGTGTGTGTGTGTGTGTGTGTGTGTGTGTGTGTGTGTGTGTGTGTGTGTGTGTGTGTGTGTGTGTGTGTGTGTGTGTGTGTGTGTGTGTGTGTGTGTGTGTGTGTGTGTGTGTGTGTGTGTGGTTCCATCTGCTCAGTCTCATGTCTAAATCATCATTGTCAACACATCTTTTACTCAATGAATTATTCCAATGTAGCTTCTACGAGTGAGGGAAGTCACATCTGGTCCATCCGTCCATCATCCATCCGTCCATCATCCATCCATCCATCATCCATCCATCTCCACCTCCGCTTCAGCGAGAGGTACAAGCATCTTGTCCAAGGAGTCAAAGTTGGCCTTCTGCCTGGGGACCTGATCCTGGAGCAGAGCGCTGTCTCCGGGCCCCGACCCCTGACCCCCGACCCCGGAGCCCTGTCGTTCCTCTGGACTCGGGGGGGCCCATGATCTGAAGCCAAGGTGAGCCTGAACCTCAGCACGGGTCACATCCTCTGCCGGTGCTGCTCCTCACCTTCTGCAGGGTGGAGGGTGGAGCCTGGGAGTGAGGACACATTAAGATGAAATATGAGGCTGGAGAACCTGCAGCTCCAGAAGCTTCTAATAAATACTGTCTCTCCCTTTTTCACAAAACACCCTCCATCCTGAAGCTGAGGGGGGCCACACAGGGAATATGCATGAGGGTGCTGTGTGTGTGTGTGTGTGTGTGTGTGTGTGTGTGTGTGTGTGTGTGTGTGTGTGTGTGTGTGTGTGTGTGTGTGTGTGTGTCCAAATGTGATTGATGTTTCCTGTATAATCACTGTATTCATCCAGAACTCTTACAAACCCGTGTGTGTGTTTGCTAAACAATTTATGCATAAACAGCCAAATAGCACTTTTTTGTGAAGTGGCCCAAAGGCTGCTCCCCATTTCATTTCATTGAATTTGAATTTTTCTGCACGGCACCTAAAACACCTTTCTGGCCACGACCGTAGTGCTTCAGGAGAAACTCAGTTCTGTGGAGCTCCAGGAGGTCTCACAGACCTCGGCCACACCTGGGAACACCTGACAGGTGCAGCCATCTGCGCTGCATGTTAGCATGTTAGCATGTTAGCATGGCGGCGTCTCCACCTGTAGACTCCTCTGAGTTCTGTGACAAGAAGCTCCAGACCGAGCAACAGGTCCTCCATCTCCTCCACCTCCTCCACTGTTTGGGTTCGGAGGCAGGGAGAAAACCTCAGACCAGAAGATCAATTGGAGGGTGGAGGAAAGAACACGGAGAAGGTCTCAGGTCTTCTTTAGAGGAGCTGTGGAGGCAGACTTACTCTGCACCGTCCTCATGGAGGAGGATTCTTCTAATGAACCTTCATCTAGGACTAGATGCAATCCGGAGCTTCGTGGAGCTGCATACTGCGATGCCTGCAGACGCTGACTTTTACCGCGTCCGAACATTATGCATTTTATCAATACTTTATTTTACTCCATTGATCCCCCCCACTGCTATCAGCGGCAGTGGAAGATGGTCAGATAGCCGTCTCCGTGGTCCAGGAGCTCCGGCCGGTGCGAACAGCCCAGGTGTTTACAGGAGGAGATCTTCAGAGCGTGACAGCAGCCGGAGAGGGAAGCAACGAAGAAATACAATGAATAAAATCAATGGAATGAGAAGGGGGGCTCCATCCTTCTGATTCCATCTCCACTCAGAGGATTAAGGAAATAAGAAAGGAGGACATCGCTGGAGGAGGAGGACAGAGGGAAGCTCTGTTGAGAAGTCTTCTTATCTGTCCCTGTCTTCTCCTCAGCGGGAGGGAGGAGCTCGTAATGGAAACCCGAGCTCGTCGCTGAATCAATCCATCAACTCTCAGGCGTCCGAGGAGCTCCTCGCTCCTCCAGGACTTCTGGAAACTCCAGGTCAGTCAGTCCTTGTTGGATCTGATGGAGGCAACTGGACTTTGTTTCATTCCCTTTATGTTCTCTCCAAGCTCTCCGTCGTCCTCCCAAAGTCCAAAATCATTCTTTGGGCCATTGAAGACCCTGACTTTCCTGTAGGTTGTAAGATGAGGACCTCGCAGGAGCTTAGACCTATGGAGCCCGTCATCTCTCCAGCTTGGAGCGGGTTCTTCAGGGAAGGTTCCAAACCCTTGAACCCGTCCTCCAGGGGGTTTCACACCAGCCGATGGCGCCGTGGCTCCTCCGGGGCTTTTCATTTCATTTGCCCCCCTGCTGGCCTGTAGGGGGGAGAGGGTACCTCAGATGTTCTTCATCACGCTGAGCTGCATTGGACCCTCCACTCGCACCCTCAGACGTTTTGGCGCCGCTGTCGGGCCGACCTTCTGACACCAGCTTCTCTTCAAGGACACAGCGAGGAGCAGGAGGCGGGGGGGCGAGATGTTTTTGATCATCTCCTCGGTCAGGCTGCGCACGGAGAACGTTCTGACTGACTGACTGACTGACTGTGTGTGTGTGTGTGTGTGTGTGTGCGTGTGATCTCCAATGAGAGCGGGTTCATCAGCCAGGCTTTAATTAACGGCAAGGCGGCTGCAGGTCAGGCATGATGAAGAGTCCGGAGCAGGGCGAGCCACATCTTCCCTCCACCATCTTTTTTATTGTATCCCCTCTTTTTATGTGGCTCGCTTTCTTTCATTAGTCTTGGAGGCTGGAGGAGTGTGAGATCATTCCTCGGCTGGGAGAACACGGCTGCACCTCCACGCCTCCACCCGACACTCCTCCACGCCACTAAGGACCTCGCAGGCATCAGCCGCCAGGCTTCAAAATGATAGAGAGACGTTCTCCTGCTGTGTCCATCCATCCATCCATCCATCCATCCATCATCCATCCATCCATCCATCCATCATCCATCCATCCATCCATCCATTCATTCCCTGCACCACCTATGCTGCACCTAGGGCCAATCACAGCCACTGGTGGAGCAGGAGGCGGGGCTTAAGCAGCGGTGGTCACCTGTCAATCACAGGACCACCTGCAGAGACCGTCCCCTCGGTCCAGTTTGTGGAGGAAGATGCAGGACCCGGAGGAGCCGGTGGAGCAGCGTCCGCCCGGGGTGAGGGATTATTTTCCCTCCCAGATGTTTCCATGGTTTTGTGAACCTGACGAAGGTTTTAAGATGATCTTCTTGCATCGGGTTCTGGTTGGAACAGTCAACGTCAAATCCCCTCTGCTGCCCCAGCCGGAACTTTGTTGAAAGTACTTAGACTAGTTATTTTGCTTTTAAGCCGTGTTTGCGGAGCTGATTTCATTTCAACCATCTTAATCAGGTTAACCCGCTTCAGCTTCTTATTAACTTTGCTTAAGAAGCAAATTGACATGTTTTTTTCTTCCTGTAAAACTTCCTGGAATGAGAACAGAGGCTCCTGGAAGCATTAAGAAAAACAACAACAGCCAAAATAAGATACTCAAAGGAAATGTTTGATTTCTCATTCTGGACGGCATGTCACTCCACTGGTGTAATTTTCCATCCATGCCCTCGCTTAATATTTCAATTAACCTATTTTTCCTTTCTTCCACGTCGCTTCTGAGCCGCAGCATCCGACGCGCCGCCGGTTCAAAGACGACCCCGATCCATTGATTCCACTTCACACAAACACTCCTCTTCGCACAATCTCTCATTTCTTATTTTCTTTACTGGTAAATCATATGCAGTCAGGAATCTGACGAACAGGCCAACGGGGAGTGTGTGCGTGCACGCAGTGTGTGTGTGTGTGTGTGTGTGTGTGTGTGTGTGTGTGTGTGTGTGTGTGTGTGTGTGTGTGTGTGTGTGTGTGTGTGTGTGTGTGTGTGTGTGTGTGTGTGAGAGACTCAGATAAGCATATGTATGCAGACGTCTGGCTGCACAACACCAGTCCTACTGCGTCCGGCTGATAAGACCGGCAAGTTCGATGCATTTTATTTATCCCGCTCCTCCATTGTGTTCATTCTGGAAGTTTCCGGATCTCAGCGCGCTGGACTTAAACACTGTCATAATCCCTGAAATGAGATGATTTCCAGATTGCGGTGCTGTGTCCGGGCTGGCGAGGCCGGTCCCGGGGGATTTTCGTCCTCAGATCGCAGGAGGACTTTCCACGTTCGGCCACAGAAGGTCGCCGTTGAGTCGACTCAAAGTTCTCACCCCGGCTGGACTCGGGTCGGCGGGGTGGACCGGAGGCGGACCGGAAGGGAACCGGAACCGGAGGCGGACCGGAAGGGAACCGGAGGCGGACCAAAGGTGAGACTAGCCGCTAACCGGTCCGTTCTCAATACACCCTCTGTAGCATGCTAACATACGAGCATTCCAGCGTACTACTAGTGGGCCAGTCATTTGACGTGCCAAAATACTAGCATTGAACGTGTTAAATAGTATTACCGCACATAATTAGAATAAGCAATAAACTAGCATGCTAATATCAACGTAGTTGCACATTAATGTGCATTATTGTGGACTCTATGTTAGCATGCTAGCGCCTCATTTCACTCATGCATTTCGCCATGGCAACTCCGCTTTGTTTTATGTTAAAATTTACCGTGAGTAATAATTTCATATGCTTTGTCAGCAGATTTTTTTCTGTGTTTTTCCCGTCCGCCACGTGGTGCCCTGTTTGTGTACAAGATACATTATAGAAGCTGCTGGAAGCCAAAGGTCACTGTGTCCTGTGCGCTTTCCAAACCCTTCTGGGAGAGCGAGCCGAAGCCCGGCCTTCAGCTTCCTGCCAGGCGTCAGTCTGCGGTCTCTAACTATAAGCCCCCCATTTTATGTTTTTTTTTTTTTTTTGATCCTGCTTTTTAAAGTTTATCCATTAGCCAACGACATTATTTATTGTAAGATAATTGTTGCTGTACCTGAATGAGACATTCTGGTTAATCACAGGCGACACAAACAAGGGAAAATATGAATATTAACATGAAGGCTAAAGTTACCAGCTCCTGAAGTGCGTCATTGATTTTTATGCCTTTTTTTTGGTATAATTGTCCTTGTTGAAAATGCTTTTGCCATCATACAGCCTAATGGCTCTCAAGGCTAAGCGATTACCGTCCTGTGTATAATCGCGACCTTGCCCCGAAAAGCAGAGCCGAACTGAAATTGGACGGTGATTCATGTGCCCAGGTCACATCGTGAATAAATCTGCATCGCCGTGAACCGCGCGCCTTTCACTTTTCTCCAAAGTCATCCCTGAAAGAGGCATAGTTTTCAAAGCGGCCTGTCAATATTCCTGACCGATGAGCCGGAGATCCACCACGAGTTAGAAACTGCGGCGCGCAGAGCCGAGCCTCAGGACCTGCCGCCGCCGCGGCGTCCGTCTGAGGCTTCGGCCTGCGACTCGGCAGCAGAATCCAGATGTCTGGCGCCACTAGATGGAGCTCACGTGTCGCGGTCCGCCGCGCCGCGCCCGTCCCGCTCTGCCGGAGCGGGTCGGCGGTGACACTTCCCCGACAGACTCGGCCTCAAACCCCCGAGAGCAGGGAGTGATTGACACGCCGGCGGACGGACAGCCGGCGAGGACGAGGAGAAAAAACCCTGGAAAGCAGCTGTCCTTGCCAAAGCGGCCATCTGCCACTTCTGGTTTAATTGGATGATAAGTGCCTCGATCCGCACGTGGGCGCAGCCGCTCAATATTTTGTCCCCGTATGTTTTAATTTATCCCCTTAACTTCCGACCGCCCCTCCCCTCCTTTATTTTCTTTTTTTTAAACAGTCGCGCCGCTTCCTGTGACGCCATGGACGGCTGTCGCCTCGCGTCGGCAGTGATCTCCCGACACGCAGCTCGGAGGACTTCAATTGGCCCGCGAGCGGCGGCGAGCTGGCGGCGATGCTGCTCGCTCGACCGCAGGGGAAAGTTTTCTGACACTTAACAATATCCTAAAAATGGAGGAATCTTTTATTTGCTCCGAGGGACGCTCTTTTTTTGTATCACTCATTGTAATTGTGAAAAAAATCAAGGCCGCAGCCTCGCGGCGCTGGACAGCATCTATTATGGGATGGATGATTCCGCTAGCTTGGACATCTCCGCTGTGATCAATAGCAGGAGAGAAATTATTTTCACAGCAGAAGCAATTTGTGAAAGAGGCCAGTTCCTGTTTTAATTCCACCCGTCAATCATCCGGTTGCCGGAAACCCTCAGAAATAATCTCCATTATTTCCTCTTTGCCGCCTCGGTCGGCTTTGGAAACGGGAGACGGACATTTTATTTTCTTTCCATGAAAAGGAAGTGGCGGCAGCAGAAATGACTGGTTAATTACTCGCATTTAACGGTCGGCAAATCAAGGAGCTTTGCGGGCGCCTTCCTCCTCGTCTGTCAGTAAGCAGGACACCGATGGAGAAGAGCCCACACGTAATCCGTAGCCCGCCAGAACCCTGACCCGGGTCTCTGGTGTGGCCCCCGGTGACCCCCGGCGACCCCCGGCCCGCGCTCCGGTACGGCCGGGACGAACGCGTCCTCGGTATAGGTTTTCCGGCGAAGCCGACTCTGGAGGTCCTGTGTGGCCAGGAAGCCGCCCCTGAGCCGGGGGTCCCGTCAAAAGGCAAACTAACGGTTGGATGCCAATGTTTTCAGCACCTGAGATTCCGCCCAGGCAGTTCAATAGGACGCCTGGCCGTCCGGCGCGATCCGCCTCTAAGCCCTCTGAATCCCGGGAGTAATCCTCCCCTCGACGCGAGGCCGGCCTGAGCGGAGCAGGCGTTTAGCAGGAGGATCAAGACGCCTTCTTCTCTCCTTCAGATGGCAAATGGACGGCCGGACCCCAGCCGGGCTCCTCGGAGGGTTTGAAGCTGCGAGCGGCGGCCCGGGGAAGATGTGACCTGTGTGATGAAAGCGAGCCGGCCGGCTGGACGGGGAAGAAAGGATGGAGCTCTCACGGAACAGGAGGAGGCGTCGCGGACGGGAGACGCACCGAAGCGCACGCTCGGGGAAACGGCGAGGAAAAGTGCCGGATGAAGCCGTGATAGTAACGTCTTCACACCTTGTCGGCGGCGCGCGACCGGCCTCGACCCGACAGAGAGACGGCTTCATCAACGGGAGGGTTTGACAACCGTGCCGAGCCGCCGTGGGACCGGCGTGCCGCGGGTCGGGGGGTGAAAACCGGCGTATTCGACCATCTGAGAAACACCGGGAAGACAAAGGAGTCCGAGACCGGCTGCCGATCCACCGGAGGCCGCTTTCACACGCCTGCGTGGAGACGTGACGCCCGAACCCACCAAGAAGATACAGCGCTAATCGGTTAGCTCTAGGCGGTTCCTCGGCGCCTCCGGGCCGGTAGAGACCATGAAGACAAGGTTTGTGTGCAGCTGCGTCGGCAGCAGCGGCGGCGGCGGCGGCGGCGGCTCGCCGTGAGGTTCCCGTCTTCTGCCGCGTTCGCTCGGCCAGGACACATAAAGGTGCCTCCGAATCGGCGGGTTTGACCTGATCAAGACTCAGCAGCCGCCACCTGGCTTTTTCTGCCGCTTTTGCGAAAAAGTCTGTCTCAAGTCTGGAAACATCCCAGCTGGCTCCACGGAGCAGGAACCTTGGACACCTTGGACGCATCTGGAGTGGAAGTGGAACGATGGAACGATGCTGTGACACTCAGTGACGCATTTGCCATTTTAAATCCTCATCATCATCATCGTCACCACCACCACCATCCCCTTCTCCATCTCCTGGTCCTGTGTCTGGATCTTCAGACGGGTACCAGCTTAAAGACCAGCGCGGCCCTCAGTGGTGTTCGGGCCGGTTCTTCTCAGGAGGGATGCTGATGGAGGTGAAGACAAACTCCGCTTCAGACGGATGCAGAATGTCACCAGAGGTCTGGCTGCAGGAGTGGATGGTGGCCGCGGAGATGGAGAGAAGGTCAGAAGGAAAGGTCAGCGGTCCATCTCGCCGCTCCTTGTCTCCGCTTCCACTCCGGCTCCTCCGACTCTATTAGCCAATTACAAGCCGGCGGCCGGCGAGGGTCGGGGCCTCGTGGAGGAACACAATCTCTCCGGCTCCCGCAGGCCCCTGGAGGTCACGCACGGCTTAATTCCACTTTAACAGCCCCAAACAGATAAACGGGGGGGGTCACATTGAGAGCGTCCATATTCACGTCTCTTGGCGCCGCGGTAAAGTCATTACGGCCCGTCGTCGGAGGACGGGAGGTCCGCGGCTCCAATCAATCAAGGTCACCGGCGAGTCGGTACCCCGCCGCCGCCGGAGGGCTCTCAGACTGATGAGTCTAAGCCGCTCCACGGACCCCCGGACCCCCCGACCCGGCCCGCTCCGCACAAGGAGGTAATGACGGCGACCAATCAGCGTCCTCTCTGAGCCCCATCCGGCAGAAACTGTGCCACCGATCCTTCCAGGGTCTGATCCGCCGTCGCTCCGTCCCCGATCCGTCCGTCCCTCTTTCCTCTCTCCCTTCTCTAAGTCGCCTCGCATCCCGCCGGGTCCGGATTTGCGGGAGCGTCGGGGAAAGGAGGAGATTAGTTTGTTCCTTTTATGAACCATTGTCTCGCTCCCTCCCTGCAGAGATCCTGAGGGAGTCTCCGGGAATCATCTGCCCTGGTCCTCCCGGCCACACCTTTGGAGGTAAAGCCCAGCACGCCGGAGACGGGAGGCCGGCGCTCCGCGGGAGGCGGTCCTCGTTCCGCTGCCGTTAGCAGCATGTTCTCTCGCTTCGGGCCGGCGGCGGCGCCTGTGGTCCGTCGGCCGGGTCGGACGGAGGACGGCGCTCAGGAGTCAGATGCGAGCGTCAGGAGGAAGCCGCTGGACGACGCAGGTTTGTTCACTGAAGACCTGAGCCATACTTTTACCGATTCATTGACTTTTCCCTCCCAGAATGATTGTTTTGAAAGATTGTTTTGAAGCGCTGAACACTTTGATAAGACCACTGGGCACGTGAGCGCAGTATCAGCAGAGCGCCGGGGAAATTTGGTTCCAACACTGCCAGGATTTCCATCATTTCATCTCACCGCTGTCTCACCGCCGACTGCGTGTGTGTGTGTGTGTTTGTGTGTGCGCGTGCGTGTGTGTGTCCACATTTGGTTCTGCACCTCAGTCAGTACAAACCTGAATGCAGTGTAATCTGTGACAGCACTGGGAATCTACTGCAAGAACACCGTGAAACAGTGAAAGTACTGTGATGCCATAAAATGTAGTGTGAATGCAGTGAATCACTACTAGTCTAGTGAAGTACTGGGAGTGCAGTGAAAGTACACAGAAAGTACTGGGAGTACAGAGAAAGTACTGGGAGTGCAGTGAAAGTACAGAGAAAGTACTGGGAGTGCAGTGAAAGTACACAGAAAGTACTGGGCATGCAGTGAAGTACAGAGAAAGTACTGTGAGTGCAGTGAAGTAGTGTTACTACATTGAAGTACTGTGAGTGCAGTGACAGTGGTATTAAATGTCAGCGCAGGCTGTGTTGCCGGTGACCTCTGGTGACCTCCTTGACCTTTCGGTGGTTGTTGAACTGAACAGTATCCCCCTGACGTGCTTATTAATTAGCGGTCGCTGCCCCCCCCCCCCCCCCCCCCCCCCATCAGCTGAATGTGTGCGTCCCGTTCCTCCGGCTCCCGGAGAGCCGGGGACGGGAGGAATAAGCGTGAGGGAGATAATGAGCGTTCGAGGCGTCAGCCTGCGCTGCCGCCGTCTGATGGAGGCGTCGGTTCTCCTAATGAAGGCGTCGGAGGTCACGGCGACCTGCCGGCCGCTAGCAGTCCCGCTGTATGCTAATGACCGCGTTCCTGCGAGCGCGGCGTGCACGACGTTAGCTCCTAATGACCTTGGCCGTCACGGTAATCTGCCGTCGGCGTCGGCCCTTAACGAGACGGCCCGGTGGTGAGCGAGCGTCCTGCCGGCCCCGGATTGTTCCTTCCTGTGATCAACAGGCGCTGCTGCCGCAGGCCTGGGCGGCGTAAAGAGGGGCTTCCCTGCAGGAAGGGGGTGGAGCCGAGCGTGGGTGGGCGGGGCCAGGGGCGGCGTCCGAACCTGTGGGGAGCCAGGCCGGACCCGAGACTCTGCTGAGTCAATTGGAGCGGACGGCCGAGGAAGGAGCGGGATCCGAGCCGGCGCTCCGGTCCGGAGCCGTTAGCGGAGCCGTTAGCGGCGCCGTTAGCGGAGCGAAGGGCGGCGGACGTCTACGGACGCTCCCGACGATCAAGGAGGAATAGAAGAGCTTCCAAACTGCCTACCGAGAAGCTCCGCCCCGCAGCCTTGATTCGCTCAGACGTTCCTGCTGGTGAAAGGGTTCGGCACGGGTGAATTCTGATGCTTTTTATTTTGGTAAGCGGGGAGACCGTCTGTACAGGAGGTGGAGATGAGGATCTAGAAGACCAAGTCGATGCACGGAGTACGGGTTTAAGGCGGATATGATGGGCCGATGAAGGACTTGAAGCAGCTGCTGGGTGGAAGGATGTCCAGCAGGTGAGAAGATCACTGTCTGAACTTCCTGTTGTTGAGGCCTCTGACCTCCTTGTTGTGATGTGGCCTTCAGCCTCTGTGATGAGATGGTCCAAAAAGAAAAGGCCCCTAAACCTGAACCTTCATCTCCTGGGCGTGACCGTCTCACCTTCTCATTTCGGGTCAGTTTCCACCTCAGGATCACCTCGACCCGTGGAATCTCAGCACTTTCTTTCACAACCTCTTCAGGCCCCTCAAGCTCCTGAAGATGTTGCTCTGCTCACAGAGGAACACACCATCTGAGGAACCGTGATGGATCCAGCTGTCAGAGGATCTAGGATCCAGTACAGGCTCATTGGAACACGACCGGGGCTGAAGGCGCCGGCGCCTCGGCCGAGGCCCGTCCCTCCGCCGCCCTCCCGCTGCACGGCCACAAATCTTCTTTCCTGGTGACGGGTTTTTGCCAGAGCGTCCGCACCGGCGTCGGAGAAGCTCCTCGGCGGGCGGAGCGGAGCGGAGCGCATGCCGGACGATTTCTCAGCTCGGGTTTCCAGCTGAGACTCCCCTGGTTCCCGGGGCGGCCCGGAGACCTCGCGGTCAAACATCTCGGCACGCCGGGACCCGCTCTCCCTTCCGGAAGGAACAGCGTGGAACGTCCAGGAGGAAAGAGGAGACATCTATAATTAGTGAGTCGGTGCATCTTCAGCTCGCCGCCGTCCTTCGAGGACCGGCTGGTAAACAGCTGACGCCGCCCCGCTTCCTCCGCCCCTCGGAAAATGCTTTGGATTCATAGCTGCGGTTTGTAATTGCCTCGCGAGCTCCGGTTACCGAGAGCCAGTCTATTAGGAGGGCGCCGGAGCGGAACATAACATTTTCACTTTCAATTAGGTCGGCCGGGGCGAGCGTGCGAGGCGGCGTGCGAGGCGGCGTGCGAGCGCCGCGGCGGGGGTGGCGAGGTCCCCTCGGAGCGCCGGCGGTCAGAGCCGGGCTTAGCGCGGCGGCGTGCGGCCGTGCCGTCGCCGAAATAAGCCTGTGTTCATTGGAATGTGGAGATAAGTGCAGATGGAGCGTTCTGGGGGGGCAGGGGGGTCATTTCCTCTTTTCTAGCCAAAAGAGGAAATTACTGACTGAATTCCAGTAAAAGTCACAGGCGACAACCGGCAGGCGGCGCCTCCATCGGAAGAGGCTCGGCGCCGGGCGTCCGATTCGTGGCAGCTCCCGTCAAGGATAGAATAAACACGGAGGAGTAAAAGAGGCGATCACGGCGGCAGGTGGAGGGTGTGTGTTCTCCTCGGACCCCCGCAGGGGCCCATTACCTCCTCAGGACCTGCACGGGAGGCTCACACTCAGACCGGATTGATTCTGGGTTGGTTCAAACCTCTGTGAAAAAAGCTCTCGTTGCACCTACACCTGTCCTCCATGACCATCCCCAGCCCCGCCCCCACAGCCAGCACACACTCACACACACACACACACACACACACACACACACACACACTCCAAGAGACGACAGGAGGCAGCGACCGGAACAACAACTGCAGACAATTTCACCTGTTTCTCAGCAACACAGCCCTTCATCAAAGTAAACAGCACAGCTTGACGTGTGTGTGTGTGTGTGTGTGTGTGTGTGTGTGTGTGTGTGTGTGTCTGTGTGTGTGTGTGTGTGTGTGTGTGTGTGTGTGTGTGTGTGTGTGTGTGTGTGTGTGTGTGATTGTGCGCGTACGCATTCATGTGTAGAGGAGTGAGTGTGTGCGACGGAAGGCAGACTAGAATTACCAGACTATCATTTATTTACTAATCGTGTTGGGGTGACATGTCCTATTTGGAGTTTTGAGAGGGGAGTGTGTGTGTGTTTCACTGCAAAGATCCGCTTGTTTGGCCACAACAATTGCTTTGTGTTGTTGTGTGTGTGTGTGTGTGTGTGTGTGTGTGTGTGTGTGTGTGTGTGCGTGTGTGTGAGAGTGAGAGGTGTTCTACAAGAAAGGGTAGTGTTGGATTGATTCCAATCAAACCCAGAGGTGTTATCAAATCAACCGCTCCAACCCGACCGGCTGGATGTGCTAAGCTACGCGTATCCGTCCAGAAACATCCCTCGCCGTGCCCGGCGGCTCCGTTTCCCTCGGGTTTCCTTTTCAAAGTCCCGTGGTGTTCCAGGGGCACAGGGTTATTCCTCCGTTTGCTCTGTTGGTTCATCGTCAGCGTGCCGTATCCTTCCGCGAGAAGAAATAGATCCCAGAAGAAGCAAATGATCTCCAGGCTGACGGGACGCACCTGACGGAGGAGGAGGAGGTTTTTCTTGTGGTTGACTGAGCCGAATCCTGGCGGCCGAGAGCTTCCTCCTCACGCTAGCGGGCGTACGTGCACACGCGGGTGTTGTCGTAGCAGACGATGGCTATATTTCACCGGGGCTAAGTGACTTTCAGGTCTGCTCGTTGGAGCCCGGCCAGCAAGCGCCCATGAATTATAGAAAGAACTTCCTGTGAGTGGCGCCGGAGCGGCGCCGGTGATTTATCGTGTCCTCGGAGGAGCAGGAGGTGATCCGGCTCCCCCTCCGCTCCATGAATATGGAGTGTCAGAATGGGAGCGCCATGCCGAAGAGTCGCGTAACATCTGTGTTGCCCGTAGAAGAACCGACCCGAGCGCGGAGGTGAAGCCTGACCCGTGGAGGGCCGGGACACGACGCCGCCGTAGTTCTTCCAAGGTAGAGCTCAGCTCGGGACGGTCGCCGTGGAAACGACGGCGCGGGCTTCCGGCCACGGAGGGTCCGCGGAGGACGCGGCCCAGTCCGTTCATTTGGGATTGGAAGTTGAACTTCTGACCCTGACCTGGTATCAGGACGGCCGTATCTGCGCGGAGGACGCGGAGGCTGGGCGGCGCTCGGCTCCCGGCGGCGGCTCTTTAATGAAGACAGCTTTGCTCCCCTGCGGAGAAGGAATCCTCCCAGGTTGGAGCCTTAATGAACCCTCCACTGGAATTAGAGGAGCTTGCATAAACTTTTATGGGTTTTCAAGACAGATGCTCTGATTAAATCTGAGTCTCCAGCAGCCCTGGATGCTCAGATGCCCCCCCGCACCCCCGCTTTTGACATAGTGCCCCCCCCCCCCCCCCCCCCCCAGGCCTCCAACCTTCATATCTATGCCATCCGCTCCACCTGCCAGTTAACCGTCTCCGAGCTCCCGGTCTCCCTCTCGTCTCCCCGAGACGTTTGGCTGCCGCTCCGGCTCGCTGGCGTGTGCGCCCGCGGCGCCGAGCTAAACCGCCGCGATCACGCCGAGCCAAGGAGAAGTTCAGACGCTAATCCTGAGCGTTCCGCCCCCCCCCGTCAACAACAAACTTTTCACTGATTTTTTGAAACTTACCGCACGCTCCGTTTGGGAGTCAGCAGGGGGCGCCGGAGCTGCCAGAGCGGCAGCCACCCATGAAGGTAGCGCACGTTGCATCGGAAGCTGACGTAAATGCACACAAACATGTCTGCAGACCTGCGGCGGAGCTCGCACAGCTCCCAGCGATAACCGCTGTGTAGCCGCAGTGCACCTTAGCAACCGCAACGCCGGCGTTCACACCCCGGCGGCGGCGGCAACCATGCTAGCTGGGGTTTTGGAGAAAGGTGGGCGCTGAGAACGTGGCTCGCCGGACAGTTTCTAGAACCCGCTAAGGTGTCGGCTCGGCGCAGAACGCCAAACCGTCCCGTGTGGGCGGATGTTCTGCCGAGGGCCTGATGCCGCCGCTCTCACGCGGGCGTTTGTTCAACCTCAGTTCTCAGGTTTCCACCGAGGCTCGCGGGGAGGCGTCCATAACAATACGGGATGTCAGATTCCCTCGCCGAAGGGAGCGTCTGCTGATTGGCAGCACGCTCTCATCCGGAGGTGCCTTTTCCAAGCGGATGTTCAGGAAGTATCTTTTCAAAGCTCTTTTAATATGAGTTCACTAAATGAGGACTCAGTCTCGGATCGACCGTCCGAGCGAACCGAAGGGTGCGCCGAGGTCTCGGTCTCGAGGTCGTCGGTTTTACTGCTGGACATTATTGGGACATCAGTTGGACGACTGGGTGACATTATCACGCATGCTTGTGTGATCTTTGAGAGCTCCCTCAGACTGCTGGTTCATCACTGGGTCTGATGAACCCTGACAACTTGCTTCTGCCGGAAGAGGCTTCGCCGCCTCGTGGTCCTCGGCTCTTGGAGTCCAGGTGCCACCAAGATGATCCGTCACCAGCATGAAACTCAGCGGCTTGGAGGACAGGGTTACTTATAGCCTTACAGCCTTGTCCTGTCCGGGTTTGTCTCCGTGAAGGAGCTCACATCTTCACCCACGGTTACCAAACACACCTCAGAGGCCCGGTCCCTCACAGAAGACAGCTTTAACTTCTGGGACACCCTCCACTCTTTGACAGAAGTCGGCGTAGCCTGGAGGGACACCCCGTGTTATCCGATGAGTCGAACGTAGTTTGCCGGAGACCCGTCGGGATGATGTATTTTTATCCGTGCATTTATTTGGTCGAAGGTGTCCGGATGTCCTCCGTCGAGCTCCAAGGTCAAGTAGAAGATACGCTCCGTCTCTGTGGACAGATCTGCTCGGATGAGGTGCTTTCGTGGCCCGAGAGCCGAGGGTTTCGCCGAGGGTTCCTCCGTCCGCCTCCTCTCATCTGCCTCTTGCTGTTTGTTTACTTCCCCGTCGGCGCCGGCTCGTTAGCCTCCCTTTTCTGGGTCGGTACCTCATCCTGGGCGAGGCGTGCGGATGCTGTGTGTTTCGGCGAGGGTCAGGAGAGTGTCAGCGCAGACGTGGATCCGGTCCAGAAATAGACGGCGGTAAAAATAGAAACAGGAGAACTTGGATGCTGGAAGAGAAACGTGACTTCCTGTCAGAGGCGGAGGGGATCCAGCCTGGGATTAGAAGGCTCCCGTGTCTCGTCAGTGTCATGTGTTCGGCGGAAACAGGAGCCGGAGTAGAAAGAAAGCTGGCGGCTCAGACAGACGGGCGACCGGCGAGCTCGCCGGGTCACCAGGTACGAGGCGGCGGCGCTTTAATCAGCTTCCGGTCGGGCTTCAGATCCTCACTGAGGAGAAACGCCTCTGACATTGATTGGAGCCGATGGGAAAACATGATCGAGGAGGTCTGCGCTCCGAACCCGGCGGGCCGGACCGGCGCCGACCGGAACCTCGGCTGTCCTTCGCCTCGGCTTCTCCCTTCGGTCCGGCGTCGAGTCGTCCGCTTTCCGTCCCCGCGGCTCTTGGCCGTCGAGGATCGACGCCATCTGTCCGCCGCCCACGCGTCAGGAAACCACGTGACCGGGACCGTCTCCTCCGCCGGGTGGAAGACGGAGAACGTCCAGCCGCGGCCGACTCATCTCTGTCTATCGTGGCGTCGGGGCGCCGGCTGGAGTAAACAGGGTGCCGCTGCAGATGAACCATCATGGTTGCACTTTTTCTCCTCTGACAGTCACATTGATGCTTCAGTGTCCTGATTGATCATGATTGCAAACATCCATCCGGTCGATCCGTCAACTGAAAGCGGCCGGAGTGCAGCTCGGGGAGGAAGATCCCGGACCCGAGGGGGGCCGAGGCCCGCAGGCGGTTCTACAGCGATGCTTCCCGGATGTCGTCGGCGCCATCATGGATCCGTGGCGGCGCCGGTTCCGATCGCATGGCCTCTTCGCTCCACATCTGCATTTCCCGTGTGTGTTTGCTCTGCTGACTCGGTGAGAAAGTATTCCCATCCAGCAGTACACACATTAGTCACAGGGTGTGTGTGTGTGTCTGTGTGTGTGTGGGAGGAACTGGACCCGGGGTCTGCGGGGAAGAACCCGGGGATACAGAAACATTCATCCCATAATATTAAGACGGGATAAAGTGCAGGTCCTGGTGATCGTGAGCGTCTCCGATCAATCATTGTCCCCACAAGCTCGGCCACTGAATCCACTCAGTGTCGGCCGGCTTTAACCCGGCCCTGCTACGCCATAATATTATGGCCTCTTCAGATTCCCTGGTGTGTGTGTGTGTGTGTGTGTGTGTGTGTGTGTGTGTGTGTGTGTGTGTGTGTGTGTGTGTGTGTGTGCGTGTGCGTGTGCGTGTGTGTGTGTGTGCGTGTGTGTGTGTGTGTGTGTGTGTATGTGTATGTGTGTGTGTGTGTGTGTGCTCCTAGAATGCTGAATTCATACCTGTCTTCAGAGACAGTGCCTGGATCATCTCGAGTTGTTTGTTCCGATGCTTTGATCACACACACGTACACACACACACACACACACACACACACACACACACACACACACACACACACACACACAGGGATTGAAGTATCAAATATAAATGCTTCCAATAGTTTTATCCATCCTCATTAGAAAATGGCCAACACAAGCCCAACGGGCTGGTGGACCCCTACTCCACCTCCACCGGCCCGAGATGCTCAGGCTGCGTGTGCGTGTGTGTGTGTGTGTGTGTGTGTGCGTGTGTGTGTGTGTGTGCGTGTGTGTGTGTGTGTCATATGCATGCAGAGGACAGACAGCAGTCATATTATATGCAATAACACAATGTGATGAATTATTGATTTCTGGCTCTGGGCTGTGGGAAGAGGGAGGTTGCCGGGGTAACCAGGAAAGCACTGCTCTCTTTTTCACACAGTGACACACACACTACTGCACACACACACACACACACACACACACGACAGGCAGTGTGTTTGATAAGGCGTCTCTAATTTTCCCGGCGCTGGTCCCTGGGTGTTTCCTGCACACTGACCTGCTTTAATTGTTTACCTGAGTGTTTTCATCTCACCTGGACACACACACACACACACACTCACACACACACACACACACACCCCTCCATAGATGTTCCCCCTGTACGTGCCGGCCCGCCGGACGCCAACCGTGTTCTGCAAGGTTGTGGTCATGTGATTGTGATTTGCCGGCGGCTGTTTAATTCCAGCCCCCTCGGTTACTAATGATGCTGATTAGCTGGCAGTCAAATGCAGCCTGTGAAATTATGGGATGTAAGATGAGAGGTGGAAGGAAGCCGAGTGCCGCTGTCTGTCAGTTCTGACGGTCTATTTTTATCGGGTACGACCGAACCCTCCTCCGACATGCAGGTGTGAGAAAATGCAGGATCTGCTGTGTGTGTGTGTGTGTGTGTGTGTGTGTGTGTGTGTGTGCATATGTGTGCGTGTGTGCGTGCGTGCGTGTGTGTGTGTGTGTGTGTGCTCTTTGGCCTCTAAATAGAGTGTGTTCCTCCAGCGGCTGGGTGTCTGGTTTCTCAGGTCAGGGAGGTGGTTGCTCACACACACACACACACACACACACACCACACGCAAGGGTGGTTGTAATGGCTGCGTGTTGAATGAGCCGGCGTCGGTCGGTTCGGGGGAATCGGGATCCTGTCAGGAAGCCGATGGGCCGACCCCGGGCTTTGAACCCTGACTCGTGGCCACGCCGGCCCGGGTCACATGACAGTTTAGCCCAAACGTTTAGCCTGAGCTCGCTGTGATGCGACCGTTGTCTTTGCCGGGGGACAGAAGGGGGCGCGGGGCCGACCTGAAGGTCAGGTGGATGGGCCGGAGGTCCAGGCGTCCGCCTTGTATCGTTTCATTGGTCGTAACGCGGCGCCTCCAGAGGTCGTCCAGGGGCGGCCCGTCCTACAGGGCAGCCGTCCGGCAGGACGGCGGCCCGGGACCCCTGCGAGTATTTATCTGGAACACCAGGACCCGTGTTCTCTGGACTGGCAGACAAAGGTGTTCCCAGGGTGAAGGAGGGAGAAGAACCTGCAGGAACCTTTCCTGGCATTGGACCTCGACTGGCCATGAAGGCTCACCACCGTCTCCCTCTTTAACCTTTGCTCCTATTGATGCTCACAAGATGCCCTCAGCCGATGGTTGCCAAGCCTCCGAGGAGCCGCTTTGAGCGGAAGAGACCGGATCCAGGACCAGGACCAGGAGCAGGACCGGGACCGGGACCTGGGACGGCGTCTGCGCAGAGACGCCGCGGAAGCCGCTTCCTGTTTGAGTCCCTATGATGGCGGCCGCTGACGAGGCGGGAGCGGGGCGAGCGAATGAAAGGAAGAAGAAAAGGCTCCCGGGTCGTGCTAATGCTCTTGTGATGCGGCGGCGCAGGTACGGCCGCCGTCCTCCACAGAGAGCCGGGACGGCCGCGGCTCAAAGGCTGCTTTCATGCCTTTTGGTGAAGGCAGAGCCGGGCGCCGCCGCCGCCGCCGTCACAGCAGCCTCACATTTCCATGAGAGTGGGACGGCGCCTTTCACCGCCGCGCCGACGGGCCGATACGCCGCCGTCTTTGCATTTAGCTTCACCTCCTCGCCGCCTCCGTCTTCTTATCTCCACGCGCTCGTTAATCAGACGGCTTTTAAACAAAGGCGGCTTCCAGCGACGCCTTAAAGGTGCAGATTATCTCCACGCAGAGACACTATTTACCATGTGTGGGCATGTGTGTGTGCGTGCATGTTCGTGCGTGTCCGTGTGTGTGTGTATGAGTGCATGTTTGTGTGTGTTTGTGTGCATGTTTGTGTGTGTGTTTGTGTGCATGATTGTGAATGAGTGTGTCTGCACATGCATATTTGTGCCTGTGTGTGTGTGCATGTTTGTGTCAGTGTGTGTGTGTGTGTGTGTGTGTGTATGAGTGTGTCTGCACATGCATGTTTGTGCCTGTGTGTGTGTGCATGTTTGTGCCTGTTTGTGTGTGCATGTTTGTGCCTGTTTGTGTGTGCATGTTTGTATCAGTGTGTGTGTCAGTGTGTGTGTGTGTGTGTATGAGTGTGTCTGCACATGCATGTTTGTGCCTGTGTGTGTGTGCATGTTTGTGCCAGTGTGTGTGTGCATGTTTGTGTCAGTGTGTGTGTCAGTGTGTGTGTGTGTGTGTGTGTGTGTACGTACGTGTACGGCCGTACCCCGTAGGAGCGCAGGCTCGGCACGGGGGGGGGGGGCGCACCCCTCTTAAGGGTTCCTCAAAGTGCCCGTCAAGGGTTCCACTGGGGTTCCTAATGGGGCTCCAGAGTCCTGTGATGGGTTCCTTGGGTAAGAAGGATGGAGAACCTCCTGGCCGCAGACCATCTCACCCAGGCTCAGGTCCTCCTTCCTGGCCGGGTCCCCAATTGGTCGTCACGGTCCCGAAGATAAGAGCGGGGGTCGGAGATCCCTGTCACTGGTGCATCTTCTGTGTCAGAAGATACAAGAAGCCCTTCAAGCACCCTCAGCGGTGGGACGCAGGTCCGGCCCTTCACCAGGTCCAGAGACCTCCACTGAGGGGGAGCTTCAGACCTTCTAGGACGGCTCGGTCCAGACAGAAGGGCTCAGCAGGAGAAGCCGAACCCAAGAGTTGAGTGGAGGTTGGAGTCGTGACCGAGGGCCCGTCTGGTGACGGAGAACCCGTGTTGGAGCCCTGAGGTCTCATTAGCTGCTCCGACGGCGCCGCCCGCTCGTTAGGAAGCTCGTTAGCTAACGACGCTCTGCTCCTCTGGGCGGAGGAGATCAGTGACGTCCACCTTCATGCATAATGCACGGCCGCCATGACGGAACCTGGAGTTTCTCTGCTGGGGTTCCAGATGGGTGTGTGTGTGTGTGTGTGTGTGTGTGTGTGTGTGTGTGTGTGTGTGTGTGTGTGTGTGTGTGTGTGTGTGTGTGTGTGTGATGGATGTGGCCCTTCACACACTTTTATTAGCCTCCGAATGAGCGTGTCGCATTAATTGCTGGGTGTAAATGAGTGTTTCTGGTGTTGCTCATTAGAGGAGAAGAAGGCGAGGCCTCCTCACCACGCCGCCCGCACGGATGTGGTTTCCTGCCGCTGAAGATCATTCTCCTCATTCATCAGTTCTTCTGGCGCTCTGGAGAACGTCGGCCGTGACTGATGGAGCCCCTTCACTGGGTTCTGCTCCGCCGCCTCTCAGATGGAGATCTGCTGCAGAGCTTCTGGAGCCCAGGCAGAAGACTCAGGGCAGCATGGACGCCGAGGAGGTCCGCGCCCAGAAGGTGGAGTTGGACAAATATCTAGGAGCCGTGGTATCCTGAGCCTGAACCCCCGGTGTCAGATGTTCACATCCCAAACCATATTCTAGCTTTGGACCTTCAACTTGGAGGAGACACCTGAACCCAGCCCTGCCTTCTTCACCTCTGACTGGGACTCCTGGTGAAGAGGTCTCACTGTCATCAACGACTCCTTGAATGGATTTAACCTGGAGGGTTCTTTCACTATGTTCTACTGCACTGGTTCTCAAAATGTTCTCCTGTTTGGGTTCTCTCCATGTTCTCCTGCACTGGTTCTCACAATGTTCTCCTGCTTGGGTTCTCTCCTGGTTGCCATCTTCATCCCACGGTCCAAAACCCGTCACCTGGTCCATTGAAGGTTCTGTCTGTAGATGTGAGTGAGAGGGTGAATGGATGGATGGATGAAACCATGATTGTATGAAGAAGGTCGGAGGTGACCATCTCCTCGCCCACCCACAGGCATCAGCCCGGCCTTCTGCCGGAAGGTGGGCGAGCGGACGGAGAAGAGGCGGGTCCTCGTAGGACCTCCAGGTCCGGTCAGCCCGCCTGAGGTCCTCAGTGGAGATGATCCTCGGCTGGAGCCTTCTGATTGTCAGAGGAGACCCGCCAAGGCTACTGGGACCTGACGATGGATGGATGAAGAGTCCAGCCTCTCCTGACTGGAAGTCAAGAGGACCTCTGGTCCTGAGACCAAACCCTGGTGTTGACAGAACATTTTCACCCACAGCAACAGACTGACATCCCTGTCGTTTAGCTGGAGACGACCAGAAACCCATTCCAGCTGGAGTGAACGTGTCACTGTCACCTTCAACACACACACACACAGGCGCACGCGCATGCGCGCACACACACACACACACACACACACACACACACACACACACACACACACACACACACACACACACACCGTGTGTCTGCGTGCAGGTGTGTGGCGACCCGGCCGTGTTGGGGATTTATGGTCGCCTCCAGCCCGCGTCTCCTAAACGCCGCCATCCGTCTCCATGAGCTGTCAGCTAGCATCGCCGCTAACGTGGCGGGTGTGACGGCGCCAGGAGGAGACGTGTCCTCCAGGAGACTCCAGGAGACTGAGTGCAGGGTTCAGACCAAAGTGACCTCTCGCCTGCTCATCTTCTGCAGGGCCGTGGTTCCTCTTCATGTGTGAAAGCTGAAGAAGCGCTGCCTCCTGGAGGAACCTGGACTTCAGTGTGAAGGACACACACACTTCAGATCCTGGAGCACAACCAGGAGAACCTTCATCAAAAACTAATGAGAACTTTATTATACCGGGTTTGGAACTAATTTCTTCTCCACTGAGCCGCTGCTTTCAGGGGCCACAGCCAATCACCTGCCTCCATCTAACCATCTCCTCCAACACCAACTACCTTCCCGTTCTCCTCCCCGCCATCCACAAACCTCCTTGCCTGGCAGTTCCAACCTCAGCGTCCTTCTTCCCGGATCTTCACCGCCCCTCCTCTGTCCTGTCCAAAACTTCCATGTCTTGAGTGTAGCGTCTCCACCGTCCCCATCCAGGTGGAGCAAAGGGAGGCGGCAGGAGGAACCGCCCGCAGATGTTAGTCCTCATCAACCTCCGGAAGGCAGCGTTTAACTCACTTGCTGGGGCTTCCAAGAAGAAGTAGATGCTCGTGTGGAGCATCAGCAGGCAACCACTGGATCCTCAGCCAATCCTGAGCTGGACCTGGTGCCCCTGAAAGCACCACCAGAACACTCTGGATGGCTGAAGAAGAAACAGCTAGGTTGAAGGTACCTCCACCCTCCTCTGCAAACACTGTATGATGTTCTTCATGCTGGTTGTGGTTGACAGCATTGTGTGTGTGTGTGTTTGTGTGTGTGTGTGTGTGTGTGTGTGTGTGTGTGTGTGTGTGTGTGTGTGTGTGTGTGTGTGTGTGTGTGTGTGTGTGTGTGTGTCTCAGAGAGAGAGAGACAGAGCAACAGAGATAGAGTTGATTGTTATGAAAAGCGTATGAGATTGATCGCCTTGATAATCACTTTCTTTAGCACTAATGAAATTGTAGACAGACCCCCCCCCGTGGTGTGTGTGTGTGTGTGTGTGTGTGTGTGTGTGTGTGTGTGTGTGTGTGTGTGTGTGTGTGTGTGTGTGGTCGCTATCCTCATGTTTATCTTCAGCCCACCTCCACCGTACCCTGCAGAAGAGTCCTCCACACCGGCTATGAAGGTCTTCATGAACAGGCACCAGGTGGTCCACCGGGTCCACGGTGAGGCCTCAGTGCCGGACGGTGACGGAAGCGTGTCCTCCTACATGGAAGGTTCTGGAGTCCTGAAAAGAATGTAAATGGAGTTGGAGGAGTACCTGGGAATAACCAACTGTGACCACAGGCGACATGAATGCAGCCTCAGGGCGGCGCTGCTCCGTGACCCCCAAGCCTGCCTTTGGGGGTCACGGAGCAGCGCCGCCCTGAGGTGGTCCTAAGCCCAGATGAATGCAGAGGGTTGCTTCAAGAAGGACATCCGGCGTAAAACTTTTGCCAAAACCAAACATGCGAGTCACCATAACTATACCGTACCGGATCGGACGTGGACCGGGTTAACAGCGACCGCCATCGGTACCGATGACCTACATCTAGCTAGGCTACGCTGAGCCGGCAGCAGAGCCACCAGCCCACAGCTGTGGACCAGGTGAACATGTTATGAGGCAACCTCTACCACCAGACCACTGAGAGATGTTGGCCTTCTACTTTTCCAACCTTTGGACCATAAAATGATCCTCTGCTGGAGAGCTCCTCTTCCACCCTTCCTGACCTTCTAGACCCCGGGTGTGGTCCTTCACTACGGGCCTACCAGAGCTTCTGGTTCCACATGGGAGTGACAGGAACAGGGGTCACGTGGTGGAACCCAGGCACCATCCTGTTGTCATGGCGACAGGCAGAGGAGATTAAGTGAATGGACCAGGTGAGGGGATGAAATCTGCAGGCCCTTTGTTTCTTCTCTCGGGTTCTTCTCCTCAAGTCTGTGGGCGTCGATGGAGGAAGAGAAGCGGGAAAACGGAGAGGAGAAGAAAAGACGAGTCCTTGGTGAATCTCATCAGCCTCCATGGAGGAGAAGAACTGGATCGGCGATGAGTCATCTCTGCTTTCATGAAGCTCATCTGATCATTTCTAATTCCACACTTTAAAGCCTCTTCATTTGTCACACACACACACACACACACACACAGATCTCCATTTGTTAATGAAGGTCCTTCACACATCCTCCTGGTGCTGCTGATGAAGAGGACTGAGGCAAACCTTCTCCTCACTGTTTCAGGTGAGCATTGTCCTCCTGACTCTCCTTGGACCTTCAGGAGGATGGAGAACCCAGAGTGGAGACCACGGAGGCATGCTGGTGACTTCAACAGTGACAAAGGACTTGCAATCATGCAATCATGGAGTAGGATCCTGGTCACCTGACCAGTCAGTGACAGGAGGTCCCGCCATCTTCAGCAGAACTTCAGGTTCTTCAGGTTCTAGAGAGCAGGGCGAGTCTTTGAGGAAGGATGGGATGGTGTTGTTTCCTCCAGGAGCTCAGGCTGGACCAGACCCCAGTGGAGATGCAGACCTCTGCTTGAGGGCACCTCAACAAGGCCTCCTGAGGATCCACCACAGCACTCAGACACATGGAGACAAAGAGCAGAAGCATGTAGCTGCTGTCCTTCAGGACCTCCAGCTGTCACCCCATGATCTACTCAGAAACAGAGAGGGCCTCTGGTGCCTCCATGGAGCTCCTTGCTTTAGCATCTTCTCATGGAAACGCCTTCACACATCACCTCTGTTTACTGCCATTAGCCAGTTATCAGGAGATACATCTCCTGTGGGACCTGCAGACCAGGAGTCCTGGGTCGGCTGGAGAGAAGCTCCTCAAGGTGTCCAGCAGACCTGCTCTTCTCTCAGAGCAGATGAGCTCAGCTGGGAAGGAAAAAGGCTGAATGTGGAGGTCTGGTGACAGGAGGACCGCTCACCTGCATCTACCAGCGTGTGTGTGTGTGTGCGTGTGTGTGTGTGTGTGTGTGTGTGTGTGTGTGTGTGTGTGTGTGTGTGTGTGTGTGTGTGTGTGTGTGTGTGTGTGTGTGTGTGTGTGTGTGTGTGTGTTTGAGATACCATGGGAATGCCCCCCCAACTGACTGACTTTAATGGCTAGTGCTGAGATGGCCCTCCTCCACACACACACACACACACACACACACACACACACACACACACACACACCATGTAATTTTAATAGAGCCAGGCTTTTATTGTTGTATTTTATAGAATTGGTGCTGGAGGGGGAACAGAGATGTGGAGGTGTGTGTGTGTGTGTGTGTGTGTGTGTGTGTGTGTGTGTGTGTGTGTGTGTGTGTGTGTGTGTGTGTGTGTGTGTGTGTGTGTGTGTGTGTGTGTGTGTCTGCCCCGGGGGTGGCATCATGTTCCCCCCTGGCGTTGAGGTGAACAAAGAACTCCAAACATGGCCGTCCTCTGGCAGTGTCTCGAACACCAACACCACTTCTCATGTCTCTGTTTACTGCTGAACCCGGGACATCGCCGCGGCAACAGGAAGTGACCTAGAACTGTCAGATGACTCTTGCGTGTGTGCCTGTGTGTGTGTGTGTGTGTGTGTGTGTGTGTGTGTGTGTGTGTGTGTGTGTGTGTGTGTGTGGGTGTGCATATATGTGTGTGTGTGTGTGTGTGTGTGTGTGTGGGCGGGCAATGGAAGGAACCTGCTGGCAGAAGTGATCCACCACCAATGGTGCTGTTCGGATCCAGCGAGGGACGACTGATATGAGGGAGTGACACACTTACAGACACACACACACATACTCACACACACACACACATACAGACACACACACACTTACAGACACATACATACACACATCCTCCCCCCCACTGTTTATTATTAAACAGCAAAGATGAGGCAGTTTATTTATTCAGCTTCATTCACACACACACACACACACACACACACACACACACACCTTCCAGGCACAGAGTCTCCTTTCCCTCTCCTAGCATCCTCTCCTCTCCTTCTCTTCCTCCTCTCTTGCTCCCCAGAAGGTCCAGGGGATCTTGAGGTTTCCTCCTCCAGAGACTTCCATGTCTCAGATGAAGTTGCACTGGGAGAAAAGCTGAGGGTGTCTGAAGCTTCTCTCCACCGTGGAAGATCTGGGGAAGCGGGCGTTGATCTCGGAGAAGGCTGGAGAAACAGGAGCACCCGTCTGCAGCCTTTTGGTTTTCCATGAAGGTCACTTTGTTCACCGTGTCGGTGCAGGAGTGAGCGTCTTCCTGCAGGAGCGTCCGAAGCTCTGCTCCACTGTTGGCTTCAGGTTCTCCTCGCTAGGCTTACTCTTTGTGTCCTGGCCACGTCCTCCTGGTTCTCCGACACCCTTCAGCATCTCCGCCGAAGGTTTGGGTGAGAGGGTGAATGGTTGCATGTCTCTGGCCCTGTGATTGGCAGGTGCAGGTGAAGCCCTGTAGGTAGGTGTGTGTATGTGTGTGTGTGTGTGTGTGTGTGTGTGTGTGTGTGTGTGTGTGTGTGTGTGTGTGTGTGTGTGTGTGTGTGTGAGAGACTGACTGACTGACTGACTAACTAATGTCCAGGTATATTCTCAAGAAGGCAAAAATAATGCAAAAGACACTCCAGGACATTTCATCTGTGGAGCCCAGTGGTTGTCCATCGCTGGATGTGTCCCTCAAGGATCCTCTTCTGGCCCTTGTCCGCTGCATCCATCCATCCATCCATGCATCCATCCATCTAAACATCCATCCATCCATCCATCCATCCATCTAAACATCCATCCATCCATCCATCCATCCCTTCATCCATCCATCCATCCATCCATCCATCCATCCATCCATCCATCCATCATCCATCCATCCATCTAAACATCCATCAATCCATCAGTCCGTCCGTCCATCAGTCACAATATTCATGAGCTTCATGAATATGGATGAATAGGATGAAGCTCAGACTCGAGATCACTTCTCAGACGATACTGCGCTTGATTGTTGTCAGCCATGTCGTGCTCTCTCTCTCACCGTCCCGTTTGACGTTCTTGAGCTGTTCAGTTCTGCGGTCGTCGCTGACCTTCGGAGGCACGAGATTCAGCAGATTCTAGAGTCCCTTTGGATTCAGTCATTCATTCTCCACTTCCCTGCGTTATGGTATCTTGAGCCCATCCCAGCTGTTTATGGGTGAAGAGATCCTCCTCCATCAGAGAACCCTCCTGTGAGATGTTCCTCGTGAGAGGATAACCTCCCTGTGAGATGTTCCTCCATCAGAGGAGAACCCCCTCTGAGATGTTCCTCATGAGAAGAGAACACCGCCTGCACCGTTATGACAGACCGCGCCGACGTGCCGCCATTTTTATAGTCATTTACGCTGACGCTAACGGCGGCTGTGAGACGGGTCCTCACCTGATCCCTGTTCATCCAGGATTCCAGAAGAAAAGCCCGGTGAAGCTCTGAGGCTGACCCTCCACCGCACTGGAGCTCAAGCTAACCTCGCTCAGGTGGTAGCAGGCGCTAGCGGGTCGTCCTTGTCCCTTTGTCGGGCTCTCGCCCGCTTCTTTCTCATCCTGACCAAAGGCTGTGCGGGCAGCAAAGTCGGAATGTCACTGTGCAGGGAAACCGTTTCTACACCGTGCATGTGACAAGAAACACTTTGTATGTTCAACCTTTCTGTCATAGCGCCGTCCCCTCCGTCCACATCCCCCCCGGTCGCCGCTTCCCAGTGATCTCATTGGCCGAGAGCCGCCTGTCGGCACGGCGACAAAGAGCCCCCGTGGACGGGCGTTCGCGGAGAGCGGCCCGTGTCCTCCCGCTGCCGGCCGGCCGGCCGGAGAGCGGCTGAGTGGAGCGGACAGCGTGTTGACACCTGCGCCTGCAGCGGCGCCACCTCCTGCCCGGCGTGACCCGCTGACCTCCGCCGCTCGCAGACAGCGTGGCGATGGGCGGGGGGGCTGTCGCTGCCGCCGGGTCTCCCTTTAATGAGCGGCAGAGGGTCCGAGAGACCCCGCCATATCTGCTCTGACAGGAGCTTCTCCACAGGTCCTCCTGTGGCCGACGGCCGAACCCACCAGGCTTCGGCCAAACACACACTCCTGTATCTGCTGCCCGCTGTGGACGGATGGACGGACGGACGCAACGCGACCCCCTCCGTCAGGTTTGGCATTTTGAAGTTTTCTCGTCACCGCACTGAGCACATATGACCACACCCACCTGGTGAGAAGCCCCGCCCCCCCGCCCCTCTCCAGCTAGCACGTAGCACCAGCTAGCACGTAGCACCAGCTAGCACGTCCTGAAACTGTCCTTATTCTCGCTTTCCTGGATCCAAAACTGCAGAAACAACCAATCTCTTAATTTTAGATGTGTGTGTCTGCTTGCATGGTTGTTGGAATGTGTGTGTGGTTGTTGGAGTGTGTGTGTGTGTGTGTGTATGTGTGGGGGGGGTCTCTTTGATGTTTTTAACACTTGAAGGAGAGCCACTCTAGCTTGTAAATGAGCTCCACATCCCTTCCAGCCTCTGTGGAGGAAACACAAGAGCTCTTAATGTGTGTGTGTGTGTGTGTGTTCATGTGTGTGTGCGTTCATGTATGTGTGTTGTAGAGGTGTAATTGCTTGTTGCTGACACAAGCAGCACCTGCCGGAGGTTTCGTCTTAATGGGAGGACTGGGCTCTGTGAATGGCTGCTAATTGGAGCGCTAGTAGTAACACAGCACCTAACGGAGTACTAATACACAGGAAACACAGTAGTAATACACAGGAAATATAGTACTAATACACAGGAAACACAGTACTAATACACAGGAAAGAGTACTAATACTTAGGAAACACTGTACTGATACACAAGAAATGCTGTAGCACTGCACTGTAGTGTAATACTGGAGACACAGTACAAATACACGAGACACAGTACAAATACACGAGACACAGTACTACTAATACGCGGGACACACAGTACTACTACTACGCAGGCACATTACTGCGGCGCAGGATACAGCTTTCCTCTGTGAAGGCAGGGGATGAGACGGAGCCCCTCCTGTCGCGGATGGTCGGCCTTTATTTCTCTTATTTGGGATTCTTTTCAAAATAAGGTTCCAGAAAGTCAGCGAATAAATGAAGATATAAAAATGTAAGATGTGAAATAGAGGGTCGAAGAATTGAAAGTAAAATATCCAATAAAAGGCACAAACAAGAACCAAATATGAAATAAAGTAGCAAATAAAAAATCAAATCATAAACATAGTAAATACAAAATTCCAAACAAAACATACGAGGCATGTGATGAAAATATTGAATAGCGAAGAGTAGTAAATAGTGAAAATGTTGAATAATAAAAGTAGCAAATACTAAAGAATTACAAAAAATATTAAACAAAATAGCAAATAAAAATGCAAAAAAATAAAGAATACAAATGAATGAAGAAATTATGGCACTAGTAATAATATTATTAATTTGCTCATATGGGATGAAACGGGAAGGGTCAAATGAATACTAGTACTGCCACTAATGATGATGATAATGATAAAGGTAATAATAGTAGTAATGATAATAAAATTAAAATAATAATAATAATACTAATGATCATGATAATAATGATAATGACTGAAGGGTCGTGCACATGCTCCGCTACGCCCAGGGACGTTGTTGTACACAAAGGTTGCCGTGGTAACATAAAGCCGTGATATATCAGGTTAATGCCAGGCAACGTTTATGGACGCCATAATGTTTAATTTAGCATACGCCGGCCGTAAGCAGCCATTAGGCGTTCTGCCTGTTTCAGGGTTGGTCGGCGGCGCAATGACAGCCAGGTGACCTTGAAGACCCCCCACCCGACGTGCACGCACGCAGAAAATAAAAGTAAATCACATGTAAAGTCTGGCTTTATGGTCAGCGGAGAAGCGGAGAAGCGCCGCCGAGGCCGGCTGTAAAATATTCCCAAAGTTCCCGGGACAGGCCTGGGATTGGATCAGCTCTGGGAAATGGATGCCGTAAACGCCGCCGCTCCTTCCCATAAACCTGCCACGGGTTTATGGTGGCGCTGCGCCACGCCGTACACCGCCGCCTCCTGGAGGTTCTTCAGGGGAGAATTTCCAACCACGTGAGGTCTCCGGCGCCCCCTGGAGGCTCCAAGACGGACGGCGGCTTCCATGTTACTTTGGTCTGCGGGGTTGGGAGGGGGAAGATCAACATGGAGGCCTGCGGGTGGCTGTCCATCCCAGTCTGCAGCCTGAGGAGCACCTGGTCACCTGGTGAGCTCCGGCTCCGGCGGCTAGCAGTGAGCATCCCGTCACAAATGTGCTGGGGACATTAACCCACTGTGTGTGTGTGTGTCGCACTGAAATTCATCGTTCCGCCGCCGTCTCCCCAGGCCCGGCCGTGCGTCGCCGTGGCAACAGGAGCAGGACGTAAACAAGTTGTTGATGGAAGCGGGGCCGCCCCCCCATCGGCCCGGCTGATTGGCCCCGAGGCGGAGGACGAGCGCGGATGTCAATACCGCTCCTTTATGGAAGTTGCGGCGGCGAGATGTTATAAACAACCTCTGGCGGGGGCGGGGACAGCCGGGGGGGATTTATTGTCGGCGGGTGGATCTGCAGAGTGGAGGCGCAGGACCAGTGTCCTTTTTCACTCTCCTAAAAAGCCATTAGTGCTCCGAGTAGCAGAGGGAAGGGGAGGGGAGGAGGGGGCGGGGGGGGCAGAGAGGAGGGGGGGGGGCAGAGAGGAGGGGGGGGGGGGGCAGCACACTTAAATGATTGCAATTGGAAGGTAATATTAATAGTGAGTAAAGTGAAGTTTGCAGCGCCTCCTGCCCCCTCGGGCTAAGTGCTAACGCTACGGGAGGAGGTTCCACCAAGACTCACGTCGCTTCCCCGTGCGACTCAACCTCCATCACCCCCTGGTTTGTGTGTTTGCAGCTGAAGAAGAAGGCTGATCCAATCAGAGGCTCGGGCAACACTTCACACCTCGGGAGCTGGACCCCCGACACACACACACACACACACACACATACAGAGCCAGCGCCAGCAGCAAGTGTGTATCTGGCGCTGAACCAACACTCTCATTAGGTGTCCATGTTTCCAGCCGCCGAGGAGACGTTGTTGTCCCCTGCTAGGAAAGAGGAAAGGATGGATCCTCTCCTCCTCACCTTGGTCCTCACAGGCAGCTGGTTCTCCAGCATGGTCTTCCTCCGTGGAAGGGATGCAAGGGGAAGAGACGGGACCGGGTGGGGTCACAAGATTCAGGGTTAAGGTCAGTCGAACTGAAACGTAACATTCAGACCCACAAATAAAATATTATATACTTTACCACATATAACTTAACCTTTAAAAGACCAAAGCTGGAGCGGATGGATGGATGGATGGATGGATGGATGGATGGATGGATGGATGGATGGATGGATGGATGGAGGAGAACGGATGGATGGATGGTGGATGGTGCTTACTGTTATCTACAGGCTGCAACTTTCAGGTTGTGGCTGTTGTCATAGAAACCACATACATACATAGTAAAAGTACTGGTTCTGGTGTGTTAGTACCACCTTTGACTAGTATTCCTGGCATCTCATCCAGGAGGACCCCCCCACCCCCACCCCATGCAAACCTGCCATCAGTGAGTCTTAATGAGATAAATAACATGGCCGCCGCGCTCTCGGTGACCTCTGGTGACCTAAAGGTCAGGCCGAACCCGGATCTCCTCGGACGGCGAAGGAGGGTCCGGATCTGCCTCCCGAGGTCCTCCCGGAGCGACGGCAGAGGTCGTTTCCTGCCGTTTAGCCGCTGACTAGTGTGTTTCTGAGCCGGCGCCGCGGGACGCTTCCGGCCTGTCCTGCTGGATCCTCCTCACTCCATGATGGTCTTCCTATCTGGAGATGACATCTCTGACGGTCCGGAGCTGCCTGAGCTGACCTGGCCTGGGGGGTCTGACCTTGTCAGGGGTTTGTGGGGGGTGGAAGTGGAGGGGGGGGGGGTCCGGCTGCTGTAGCAGGAGGACGCCCGACCCGCCGCTGTCTCAGCCCCCTCCCAGCCCTGGGAGCCGGAGGGGGCGGGACCAGCGTGCCCCCCCACATCCAGCCACATTTACAGCTCGGCCAATCACGGCTGACTCGAGCCGGAGAGGCGGGGTTTAACCCGGACCGCTCACCTGTCAATCACAGGCCCACGTACATGGACACCCGACCGTCGATCCCCCTCAAACTCTGCTCGTCACAAGGAACCCTGGCTGCTCCTGGAAACCTGCTTCCAGACATCACTCCAGCTTTGGAGCAGCGTGGAGGTGGAGGTGGAGGTGGAGGTCACGGTTGTTAAAGTACAGCAGGTGCTGAGAAATGCGAGTCCTGACAGGTGGTGTCAGGGGCTACACCTGCAGGCTGAGGCTGAATTATACAGTTGGACTGCAAGGACACACACACACACACACACACACACACACACACACACGTGAAATCTCAAAAATATAAAATAACCCGTTTTTCTTTTTTCCCTCCATCATGTTCTCAGCAGGGAACAGCCTGAAACTACACCGTGTTCACTTTGCAACCGGACTATTACATTCAATTACCCCCCTCCTCCGGCCGGCACAGCCCCCGTCCTCCCGCCCTCTTTGTTGCCCCAGGCTGACGCTTCAGCCCCTGAACACACCCGGACCTGCGGCCAAAAGCGGCGTCTGAAGACGGTGATGGGGTGGGTCCGAGCGGAGGCAGCGCCGGGAGACGTCCCCGTCCATCTTTCTGTCTTCACTGCATGAAGGAGCGTCGGAGAAGAAGCGTCCGGGAGCTCAGCGTCCTCGCTGAGTTGTTGGCGCCGTTTTGTTTCTTTGTTTATTTATTCATCTAACATTCATCAGTTCTACCAGCTCTTCAAGGTCCTTCCTCTCAGCCTGAAGAACACGGAGTTTCAAAATCCAATAGACCTTCGGGGGGACGCCGCGTTTGACGGACAGGAGGCTCTGAGTCGAAGGCCGGGGGCCGGAGCCGAGGGCGAGGGGCCCCGGGGCCGCCGGGGGCCCGCGAACCCACCGCCGCACTGCCGGGTGCAGAGGAGACAGCTTGGAGATTCTCCTGCCCGGGAAGGATTCTCTCCACGGTGTCCTGCCGGAGGAGGAGGTGGAGACAGAAAGTGCCGATCCGGACTTCGTTTTACCCGTCCGGACACCGGGAACCCCGGCAGGTTCCTGCCAGATGGTCGTCGGTGGCCCTCAGAGAAGAAGAGGAGGAAGAAGAGGATGCAGCTCTTCAGTCCATCCGATTGGTGCCGAAGAGGAAACAATCCCGCAGTGGTCGCGGGTTCAATTATTGATGGTTCCTCTGCTGCTGAGCAGCTGTCGGAGCAGGCGAGGCGTCCGTCAGGACCTCCATGTCCGCCCTCCTGAAGAACCTCCATGACAGGACTGAGAACGTGGCTCGTTCCCTTACATACTTCTCCACTTCGGCGTCCGGGCGTCCCGGCCCTCGCAGCGCCGCTCATCAATACTGGATGAGAGCTGCAGCTCGCCGGCGCCGCAGCTGTCAGTCTGAGGACTACAACACCATCTCTCTCACACACACACACACACACACACACACACACACATACATGTTGTTCCACCCGCTCCACCTCCCCTGGTGGAAATGGACCATCTATGTTGCTGCAGCGTCAGGCCTGCCGTCAGGCCGCGGTTATTGTCCTGCTTGTGATCTCCATAGTTCTGGTCTGCTCCTGGTCCCTGCTGAGATCCACCCTGGAGCCGTCACGGGGCCTCGGCCGTTCCCCGCTCATACAAACAAGACCGCCCACGGGACGCCGGGCGTGGGAAGCGGAGCGACGGGGAGCGGTTTGGGGGTCCGCCCGGGACCTGACCCCTGCCCCGGGTCTCCTGCTCCATGAGGTCCCCAGGAGGAGGCAACCGAAGGAGCTCGTGACCCCCTGATCGTCCCCAACGACGGGAACATCTGACCTGAGCTATGAACGCTCTGCTACAGCCCAGACAGAGCAGTTACTGCATGTTGATCGTGTGTGTGTGTGTGTGTGTGTGTGCTACTGTGATTTATGAGTAGCTCCAGCAGCAGCGGTGTAATGAAGCTGCTCCCGGGCCGGCGCAGCAGAGAACATGCCGTAGGACCGGGAGATTGGAGACCAATCAGAAGGTTGAGGAAGTCTTGTTCTCCTCACTCCTCCCTGATGGTCTGTAGGTTCTCCACCTGTGTCCCAGCAGAGCTCGGCCCATGTTCTCTGTCACTTCCTGTAAAAGTCATGTTCAAGTATTAAAGGACTCCTTCTTGTCATTGAAACAATGACAGTTTTTATGGTTTTCAACAGAACGCTGAGTTCCCGGGCGCCAGGGAGGCGCGGTGGTAAGCCCCGCCCCCTCGCCACGGGAGGCTCATGGTTGGTCTCGTGTAGAGTCTCCATGTTCTCCCTGTGTCTGTAAAGGGTTCCTCCCACAGTCCAAACCCCATGAGGAGGTTCAGCAGAGTCCCAGCGTGGTCCAGACAGGTGCAGGAGAAGGTGAGGGTCGGATGTCCACATGTGACGTGCGGTGAAGATAGCGTGGTAAAGATGGCGGATGGATGAGTGAAGGTCTTTCTCCTTCGTCTCCTTTAGCCGTAACCTTCCTGCTTTTTCATACGATTTATCTGAGTGACAAAACACTACAGAACACTGATTTCTTTTTATTTGTACTTTTTGGTTGTTCCGGTTTAAATCTCTGCCCGTGGATTCATTTCAGTCCTGCATCAGCTTTAAACAGCTACTAGTGTGTGGCTGTTAGCATGTGGCACCGCTAGCATGCTACGCTGCTACTCTAGGTGCTGATGTTCCCTCTCGCTCCACCCGGTCCGCGCTGAGCTCACACATCCACAGCCCCGTCCGTTGGTCCCGTCCAATCAGAGCCCCGTCCTTCGGTCCTGTCCAATCAGAGTCCGGTCCTTTGGTCCCATCCAATCAGGGGGGAGGCTTATGGCGGCCCGGAGAGCCAATCACTTGAGACCCTGCTCTGTGAACTGTGGGGGTGTGTGTTTGGTGACGGTCATCAAATTTGCGGGTGAAAGTGTGCGGTGAGGCAGTTGTTGCTCTGCCTCTGGGGGCGGAGCTTAAAGAACATGTTTGCATAGGTGAGATCTTCTGGTTCTCCAGGTGGATCTTCTCTCTCTCCACTGAACGTCTTCACTGAGCCACTCAGATCATTCCTTGCCAAGCAGGGCTGCCATCATTGGCTAGGACTGTGTGTGTGTGTTTGGGTGTGTGTGTGTGTGGGGGGGGGGGGTGCCGCCCCTGGCAGTTGTTTGTTTTGTCACTGACACTTCATCAATACCCAACATCTTAATCCTCAGCCTGCAGTGCCGGTGTGTGTGTGCGTGTGTGTGTGTGTGTGTGTGTGTGTGTGTGTGTGGAGAGGGTTATGGCATTAAACTGAAGGGCTGGATTTCCCTCGTTTGCCCCCAAGGATGTTCCTCCTGCCTCCTTTAAGAGGAAAGCTGTAAATGGACCCGTTAAGTTTAGCAATTAGCCATAAAGCCGTGCCGTCCTGAAGTTCCCGCTGAGACGGCGCCGTCCACTCGCCGAACATTGTTTAAGATGCTCTTATTTTGGCGGTGAAGGCGGCGGGGGCTTTATCTGTCCTCGCCATGGCAGGGGGGTTCGTCCTCCACGCTCGAGGTGAGGTGAGTGTCTTATCTTCTAGTCGTGGAAGGATGGCGTGGATCTGCTGCCCCCTTCATTCATCAGCGGCCCAATAACGTCCAGAAGAAAGATGCTGCCCTGGACTTCATCGTTCACCACTGTCACCCCCCCCCACCCCGCCCAGCGGCCCCCCCTCTGTTTAATGAGGTGGGGGGGAGACGCCATCTTTAATTACCTTCTGCTTCGGCCCAGGATGGTCCTCACCTTCTCCAGCAGGTCCGGGGAGAAAGACTACAACCTTCTCTGGGTGGACGTGTGAATGGATGAGTGGATGAGTGGATGAGTGGACTGTGATTTCACACACACACACACACACACACACACACACACACACACACACACACACACACACACACACACACACACACAATATGTACCCTGATCCTTCTCCAATTATAAGAGTCCTTCGTTGAGTTGTTGTCGAACTGATGCCTCCTTTATCTGGTGATTCTCATCAGAAGACTCATACATTAACATTAAGCTGCCTGTGTGTGTGTGTGTGTGTGTGTGTGTGTGTGTGTGAGTCTATTTTAAGGATTACAGATTAGCTGGTCCTCCTCTGTTGTTTCAACAGATTAGACGTCCATCAAAGGCTGACAGCGTTGATGATAAGCTGCAGAGCATCTGGAACATCTGGAACATCTGGTCTCCTGGTGGAACATCTGGTCTTCTCATGGTTTGAAACTCATCCTCCTTTTTTCAGTGCAATCACCAGAAACTGTAAGAATCTGTCAAATAACATTTCTCTTCTCCACTTTCAGGAGAGCCAGTGTGTGTGTGTGTGTGTGTGTGTGTGTGTGTGTGTGTGTGTGTGTGTGTGTGTGTGGGTGGGTGTGTGTGTGTGAGGGGCTGTGGTGACACTTTGACTGATCATTTTAATTCACGTTTGAGCTGAAAACCAGCGAGTATTAATTCAGGGTGTAATTACTGCATCGTTACTGGTCTTTGTTTCAGGAGGGAAAGCCCATGTCAGATACACCAGGGTTTTATAGAACGTGAGCAACTAAATGATTGTCACTCACACACACACACACACACACACACACACACACACACACACACACACACTGGCTCAGGTTGCGTCTTGGAGCATGCCGACCCTCCGACCTTAACGACCCAGAGATGGCGGTGTAATTATGGGTCTGGACTTGCTGAATCAAACACGCCGCTCCATTAGCCCCCCCCCCTCCAGGAGCCCCATCCATCATGGCGAGGTGAGCGGTGGCGGCGGCGGCGGCGGCGGCGGCGGCGGCGGCGGCGGCGGCGGCGGCGGGAGCGGGAGCGGGAGCGGGAGCGGGAGCGGGAGCTCGCCGCAGGACCTCAGCCGGCAACACTTGGAAAGGTCGACCAGCAGAAAACCCGTTGGAGGCGGAGACGCATTTGGGATTCAAATGGCTGTGGTTTATGTTGGGATGGTGTGTGTGTGTGTGTGTGTGTGTGTGTGTGTGTGTGTATTACTGTTAGAGCTCAATGAGTCTCCTTCACAGCCACTCAAGCAGACACAAGCAGGTACTTAACCATACATACATTTATTTGTGTGTGTTGAAGATACTTATATCTTTATCAATCTGTATCTTTCTAGAAAGATCTTTCTACTGGATCTCTCAGGGTTCTCCGTCCGCCCAACAACAGGTCTGGTGAACACTTGTAGTTGCAGGTGTGAAGGTGTGTTGGTGGGGCCTGTGATTGACGGGTGAAGGGTCCAATACCAAGCAGAACCCCTTGTTCTGCAGATACAGTTGTTCACCCATCCTTCACACACACACACACACACACACACATACACACACACACGGCTGCAGTGAGTCCTTAGCAGCGATTTGCATGGCTCCAGAGTCTTTGTGTTCTGCTGCTGTCCTCCAGCAGGCTGTCAGCAGACGTTCAGAGAGCAGAAACAAAAGAAGAAGAAAAACAGAAACTCCAACATTCATCGTCAGAGGTTCTAATCGGACGGAGGAACCGACGCCTCGTCAGCTTTTCTCTGCCTTTGTTCTGTTCCTTCACAGTGAGCTGTGTGTGTGTGTGTGTGTGTGTGTGTGTGTGTGTGCGTGTGTGTGTGTACCTGCTGACGTGGAGCCTGCAAAGACAGCTCCCTCTGGTTGGAAGGGTTTTTCAGACTGTTCACCAGAGCAGCTCTGTCATTGGTGTGTGTGTCTGTGTGTGTGTGTGTGTGTGTGTGTGTGTGTGTGTGTCTGTTTGTGAGTGTGTTTATGAATGGCTTTGAACCCCTGCTTCATCCCAGACCCTCTAATAGTCAGATGACCTTTAGTGTTAAAGGTCAAAGGTCAGAGGTCTCACTCCAAGCTGCCGGCTGTGTCGTCAGAGGGAAGAGTCAGTGTTTGAGGGCCAATCCTGGAAGGAGGCACTGCTCATGTTTTTCCCGGTGTGTGTGTGTGTGTGTGTGTGTGTGTGTGTGTGTGTGTGTGTGTGTGTGTGTGAGTGTGTGAGTGTGTGTCTGTCACTGTGAGGAGGAGGAGCAGGTGAAGAAGGAAGAGGTGAAGTGGAGATGGAGGTGGAGGCAAGCAGGCTATGGATCCTGTAAATCCTGTCAGAGAACGGGCAGATTTGGGATCAAACTAATACAAGAAGCACCGCCTGGTTCCTTCAGGCCCCTCCTGGTTCCTCTTGGTTCTTCCTGGTTCCTCCCGGTTCCTCCTGGCTCCTCGTGGTTCCTCCTGGTTCCTCCTGGCTCCTCCTGGTTCCTCCTGGTTCCTCCTGGCTCCTCCTGGTTCCTCCTGGTTCCACCTGGTTCCTCCTGGCTCCTCCTGGCTTCTTTTGGTTCCTCCTGGTTCCTCCTGGTTCCTGTGATCAGCGTGTCTTTCTGTGAGCGTCACCTTCTCCACGGCTGATGGTTCCTTTGGAGTTCCTTTCTCCAGGGAGGCTGACAGATTCCAGGTTCCAGGCTGAGTTCCAAAGAGCCTCTGCTGAAAGAAAATGAATCTGGAATCTCTGCTTCCAGGACACGGCAGAAAATATAGCTAATGGTAGAAAGACAGGGAAGGCGTCCGTCGGAGGAGGACGTGTCTGCGGTCCAGGAGATCAGAGGATCTGACAGGAGGAGATCTGAGCACAACGTTCTGGAGGAGCTCAGTTGGAAGCTGCTTTCACATTCCAGTGGCAGGAGAACCAGAACCGTGCGTTACCACGCCGACGCATCTCCTATTCAGCACGTGGAGCCGCGTTCCACAATAACTCCGAGGAGGAGGCATGGAAAGGAAGGAGGAAGATAAGGAGTGTGGAACACACACACTCACACACACACACACACACACACACACACACACCATGTGTGACCATGGAGATAGTAATACTGCTGGCAAGAGTCGGGGGATTTTTTTTTACAAGATTTTAACCCTTTTTAGATTTCATTTCATTTTATTGATTGGTGTCTTTGTCTGGTTCAATGAATCCTGCTCCAGGCCTCCATGCAGCCGTGCAGTGACGTGCAGTGAGTGACATGCATTGACGTGCAGTGGCGTGCAGTGTCGTACAGTGACGTGCAGTGACAAGCAGTGGCGTGCAGTGGCGTGCAGTGAATGACGTGCAGTGACGTGCAGTGAATGTCGTGCAGTGTCGTACAGTGACGTGCAGTGACAAGCAGTGGCGTGCAGTGGCATGCAGTGGCGTGCAGTGAATGACGTGCAGTGACATGCAGTGAATGACGTGCGGTGGCATGCAGTGGCGTGCTGTGGCATGCTGGATTCCACGGTTCAGGGCTTCATCTCTGTTCGGTGCACGTCACGGTGGTGCACCAGGTGTCGGGCAGCGGTCCGTACCATCACAGTGGGGAAGGGGCGGTGCGCCGGCGGAACGATTGCAGCCCGATCCACAGTCGATCCACAGTTTTGACAACTCGTACCAGGTGTTACGTGAAGGTTGCTGGACAGATTCTGGCAGCATGAAGAAAGGCGAGGGTTTATTTGCTTCTGTTGAGGACCGATCAGGAACCGGCCGGGATGAAGGACTCCTTTGCGTCTCTTGGCGCATCCTTGTTTTCTGGGCATCTGAAAAAGGCACAGCTAACCGCCGGCGGGGCTCCGAGGCTGCTAGCCGGGAGCCTCTTGTCGAAGAGCGTGCATGCTAATCAGGAGCGGCCGAGTTAGCATCCTTTCATTGTGTTTTGGCTAAAAGCCGCCTCTCAGTATGCTACGCCTGCGGCGGCGACCGTTGCCTCGTCCAGCCTCCTGAGGGGTCGAAGCGCCGGCGGCGGTGAGGTCGCCCGGGCGACGGCAGAGTTCCGGTGGCGGTCGCCCGGCTCATTTCGGAGTTCGACCGGAGACTCCTGGCCTTCGGTTTGATCCACTGTCTCTTTTGATCGGCGCTTGAAAGAAACCCAAATCCTTCCTCTTGTTTATCTCCCGACAAAGCCGTCAGTCTGTGTGTGTGTGTGTGTGTGTGTGTGTGTGTGGATGTTTTTAATCTGTAGAAACAACAGAGGAGGACCAGCTAATCTGTAATCCGCCTGTTTGTTTCGGTCCAAGTTTAATAATTGCCTGTTGTTTTTGTTCAAAGCGGCGGCGGAGCTCCAGAGGGCGGCTCTGCAGCCGCCCAGGGAATGTCGAGAGGATCCGAGGGAGCGCCAGCTTCTCGCCAGGCAAGTTCATGTGCATCGTCTTTACTCCTTGCGTTCGTCGGTTGGCTTGTTAGCCTAGCCAGGTCCTCCCGGGTACGCTAACGGGGAGCTCGTCCCGGGGTTGCCGAACGAAAGTGGAGCGCCGCTCCGGAACGTTCCGGCCCCGGGCGGTTCTCCGTCGCGCCCCCTCCGGTCCGATGAAGGAGGTTGCGGGGCGACTTTGTGCTGGGGTTGGTATATTTTACAGCCGCAGCTCATTATTCCTCAAACAAGAGCAGACAAAGTCAGGAACTTATTTAATGCTTGAGCTCCGACCCCCCCCCCCCCCCCCCCCCCCCCCCCCCCCCCCCCCCCCCCGTGCCCCTGGTCCCTCCACTCCACCTGGGCTGCCACTGAAAAATATATGGAAGGGAAGAAAATGGAGGTCATTACATCCCAGTCGTTAGTCGCAGGTGGGAGGAACACCCCCCCCCCCCCCCCCTTTCTGGGAATGTCACTGCAGACGCTGTGATGACATTCTCACGGCCAATCACAGCCAACCTTATTAAAACCATTCAGTCCCAGCAGGAAGATCTGCCTTCACCCCCCAGCTCAACCTTCGGGGGGGGGCAACGGCATATCTTCTTCTTCTTCTTCTTCTTTTGTCTTTTCCCTTCAGGTGTCGCCACAGCGAGTCAACCTTCTCCATCTAACCCTATTCTCTGGATCCTCCTCTCTCACACCAACTACCTTCATATCTTCTCTCACGACGTCCATAAATCCTCTCTTTGGTCTTCCTCCAGACCTCTTGCCTGGCAGCTCCAATTCCAGCATCCGTCTACCAATATATTCTCTATCCCTCCTCTGTCCATGACCCAACCATCTCTGTCTGGCTTCTCTGATCTTCTCTCCAAAACATCTAACATGTGCTGTTCCTCTGATGGACTCATTCCTGATCCTCTCCATCCTGGTCACTCCCAAAGAGAACCTCAACATCTTCATCTCTGCAACCTCTAGTTCTTTCTGCTGTCTTTTGGTCATTGGAACAGTTTCTAGTCCAAACATCATCTCTGGTCTCACCACTGTCTTGTACACCTTTCCTTTTATTCTGGCTGAAAGTCTTCTATCCCTTCGTACCCCTGACACTTTTCTCCATCCATTCCAACCTGCTTGGACCGTCTCTTCACCTCTTTTCCACACTCTCCTACGCTCTGGACTGTTGACCCTAAGTACCTGAAATCCTCCAGCTTCTTGATCTCCACTCCCTGTAGCCTCACCGTTCCACCCGAGTTCCTCTCATTCACACACATATATTCTGTCTTGCTGTGACTAACTTTCATTCCTCTCCTTTCCAGAGCATACCTCCACCTCTAGATGTTCCTCTACCTGTTGTCTGCTCTCACTACAGATCATAATGTCATCTGCAAACATCATGATCCATGGGGATTCCTGTCTAACCTCATCTGTCAGCCTGTCCATCACCACTGCAAACAAGAAGGGGCTCAGAGCTGATCCCTGATGGATATATATATACATATGGATTTATATATATATATATATATATATATATATATATATATATATACAAATATACATATATATATGTATATGTATATGTATGCATACATATATATTCAGTAAGCAGCTGGGAAATCTAATTTTTTTACGGCTAACACTGTTTGGGATATTTGTACTGCTTGTGGGAAGGGCTGAGCTTTCCTTCTGGCGTTCAGTGTTTTCCCTTCCAGCTCGAAGGCTAAACTGTCACTGGATAATGTCTCTGCCTCACTCTAACCAAACGTACACAATGTATATTTTATAGTGTGTTGCAGTTTTGAAAACACATGTCACTTAAATGTATATTTGTATATACACACTGCATATGCATGAATACATATGCAGTGTGTGTGTGATGTATGAAGTGGGCTCATTCTGATGTGTTTGGCGGCAAACTGGACCTCCAACTCAGACGGCATCCAGGTGTCTGAAACAGCAGAGTGAGGGAAACCCGACCCCGACCTTGACCCCGACCTTGACCCCGACCTTGACCCCGACCCCGGCCCCGAACGAGTGAATGATTAAATGCCCGCTTGCAGATGGTGGCGGAAGCCCCGCCCACATGGCTCGTACCTGCACTGGTGGCGACCAGCAGCAAACACAGGAGGGGATCAAGGCTTCCCCACTGCTGCCACGGCAACATGAAGACGGAGAAATCCAAAGGTTCTCATCAAAAGATTCATAAATTAGCATTAAGCTGCCTGTGTGTGTGTGTGTGTGTGTGTATGTGTGTGTGAGTGTGTGTGTGTGTGTGTGTGTGTGCTTGTTGGCGTTGCTGAGACAGGTTATCATTGTGTTTGTCTTTTGTTTTTCCTTTCAGTGAAGACTGGGTGGCTGAGATGCTCTGCAGCCGCCAATCTCTGCCTCATCTGGGTTCCTGGGGTTCCTGGGTTCTGGGGTTCCTGGGTTCCTGGGTTCCTGGGTTCCTGGGTTCCTGAGTCCTGGGTTCCTGGGTTCTGGGGTTCCTGGGTCCTGGGGTTCCTGGGTCCTGGGGTTCCTGGGTTGTACAGTTCCTGGGTTCCTGGGTTCTGGGGTTCCTGGGTTCCTGGGTTCCTGAGTCCTGGATTCCTGGGTTCTGGGGTTCCTGGGTCCTGGGGTTCCTGGGTTCCTGGGTTCCTGGGTTCCTGGGTCCTGGGGTTCCTGGGTCCTGGGTTCCTGGGTTCCTGGGTCCTGGGGTTCCTGGGTTGTACAGTTCCTGGGTTCCTGGGTTCCTGGGTCCTGGGTCCTGGGTCCTGGGGTTCCTGGGTTGTAGAGTTCCTGGGTTCTGGGGTTCCTGGGTTCCTGGGTTCCTGGGTCCTGGGGTTCCTGGGTCCTGGGGTTCCTGGGTTCTGAGGTTTATGGGAACGTGGGCTTCAGCCACCAGCGGAAGGGAAGATGAAACGTTACCGAGGATGAGAGCATTATTGCCGACTCGGCTGCCAGCGCTTCTGAAGACGTGGTGTCAAGTCAGCGTGGAGGAGACGTTCATTTTGTCCTAGAAGGAGAGAGAAAATGGAGGAGGAGGAGGTCTTTGTTCTCCTCGCCGCTCCATCAAGCATAACTAAAGCGCCGTCGTGTGATGGCATCTCTCAGAACGGGTTCCGGGCCGGAGGTTCAATTCCTCACGTCTGATAGGAGCGCGGCGGTTCCTCGGTTCCCCGAGGAGAACGTTTGCAGATGGAACCGGCTTCCGTCAGCGCTCCGCGCAGCAGGAACGCCGAGGCGCTAATTGGGTCTATTAAAGCTGGAGCTGCGACGGAGATCATCTCCGCCCGCTGCACGACACAGACGCCGGAGATCTGAGAGCTGGAGAACCTTCCTCAAACATCCTGTCAGTGCAGGAGAAGACAAGGAGGAAGGAGGAGATGGTAGAGGAGCAGGAGGAGGAGGAGAAGGCAGAGGTGGAGGAGAACATCAGGACCTGGAGGAGATGGACCTGATGGTGGGGACAAAGAGGACCCCGCTGAAGTCTGGGGTCTTGATGACCCCAGGTCCATGGATGGACCGGCTGCTGCGACCTGTTTATGAAGGGTCTGGAGTTGGAACTTATGGACTGAGATGAAGCCACATTTGATGATTGGCCACCTTGGAACCCTCCTGAGGTCCTGCTTTTCCCTTCAAGGACCTTCTAAAGAAGGCAAAGCCCCTTTTCCTGCCGGCACATGTGCAGAGAATAAGGGTCCGACCCTGAAGGGGAAGATAAGAAGGCAAACTGGCCAACAGGAGGAGGTGGTCAGAGAGGCTGTTTGGGTGGAGGATGTGGAGGACCTCAGCTGAGATGTGGAGGAGCTCGGCTGAGATGTGGAGGAGCTAACCTGAGATGTGGAGGCCCAAATGACAAGACCATTATATTTATATTAGTTCTTGAACATCCAAGCAATGTATCTCCTCTGAGGGCCTCTGTCAGCTGCTCGTGACCCTCCATCTCCTCCACCTCCTCCACCTCCTCCATCTCCTCCATCTCCTCCACCTCCTCCATCCCCTCCATCTCCTCCATCCCCTCCATCCCCTCCATCTCCTCCATCCCCTCCATCTTCTCCACCTCCTCCATCCCCTCCACCTCCTCCATCTCCTCCTACTCCTCCATCCCCTCCATCTCCTCCACCTCCTCCATCCCCTCCATCTCCTCCATCTCCTCCATCTCCTCCACCTCCTCCATCTTCTCCACCTCCTCCACCTCCTCCATCTCCTCCATCTCCTCCACCCTCCCCACACACTCTCTGCATTCCCTCTGTCCATTTGTTCTCCCTCATAAGGCCAGCTAGCTGGCCTGTCAGCCCCGGGCCTGTGTTAATCACTCATCCAGCCAGGCGGTGCAGGACTCTCTCGGCTCTCTGCGAGCTCCCCGGACGCTAATAGCAAGACGAGCTGAGAGCCAAATCAAGGTGGCGGCGTGATGTGGGGGTTTGGGGGAGTCACAGGGGAGCCCAGGTATTTAAGGAAATGGTCCATTTCAAAGCAACAGATAATTTGTCTCCGGTCCGAGTGCAGCCTGCGTTTCAGGGCGCCGTCGGTCCGTCCTCCGCGGGCCCGCCGCCGCCGCCGCCGCCACCGCCGCCGTTATCAATCTTTCCGTCTCTGCTGCGTCGCCGGGTCCTGCTCCCCGAAGGGAGGGTGCTTTGTCGTTCCGGAGGTTTTTCTTTTCCCGCTGACGCCGCGCTCCCGCCGCCATGGCGAGACTTGTGTCTGCACGTCCAGAAGAAAACTGGTAAATTAAAAAGAAGAAGCAGCAGAAGAAGAAGAGCCCTTCATTCAGACGGTTGTACATTCAGCAGGTCGGCAGATATGACCCATCACAGAGGAACCAATCAGGAGCTTCCTCGGGAGCGTCCGGGTTCGCCGTCCCGTCACCAGCACTTCGACGGCTGGGAGGAGCTGAGGAACGCAAGCGGCAGCGACCTCCGACCCCGTGTCCTGGACAGGAACAAGGGCCGCCAGCGGGTTGAGAAGCAGGGGTTCGGTGTCGGAGGCTCCTCTGGAGAAGCTCCGGTCTGAAGCTGGAGATGAGACTCCCGTCACCCACGGCAGAAGGGTGGCCTTGCTGAAGGGAAGGAAAGCGCAGGAAGTGAACCTGTCACCCTGCTGACGTTCCTCGCCATTAGCGCAGCTCTGAGGCGCCGGTGCTAGCGGCCCGCGGTGTTTACCCGCCGAGCGTCGTTAGCCTGACGTTTCGCAGCCCTTAAAATGTCACTCGTCCGCGGTAATGAAGCGCTCGCCGTCTCAGACCCGCTCGCCGCCGCCGCCATAAATCCAAACGCCGGGAAGTCCCCCCTCTCATTACCCCTGGCAGCCATCAGGACGGGAATAATGAGGAGGCGCCTGCACGTCATGGCGGGAAGGCCCCGGGGGGGCCGACCCCGGCTCAGGTGACAAACAGCTCGCCTCCATGTTGTTTGGAAATCCTGACAGCCGCCGAGACTCCATCGGCAGAAGGATCCGCCGGTTTGTTTCTTCTGGAAGCGGCGCTCCGAGGGGCTCCGTGGAGCTGCTGGGGAGAATAAACTGCTTTTCCGCTTCAATGTTTTAGCACGTTAACGTCCTTTCGAGCGATGCCTAGCATGTATGTAGCATGTATGTAGCATGTATGTAGCATGTATGTAGCATGTATGTAGCATGTATGTAACATGTATGCGCTATGCTTTTGAGTAGCTGAGTAGCTGAGTAGCTGCTGATCACGCCAAGGCCTCATTGGGCGTTCGAGCGTTGGGTGTCGCAGACACGTTTCCTCATTCATTCTCCGGAAACAGAAATCCCATAATAATCCCCCGCTGATGGAAACGGATTGATTTCACAGCGCTGCTGTGGAGCCAAATCCAAGTCCTCTGCCTCTTTGCCTCGTCTTCATCCCCGACGGGAGCTAGAACCTTTTACGCTAGTTAGCCTAGCATCGGGAATAGCTTGCGGTGCTAGTTTGTCCCCGGCGGAGGGGTTCCTTCTGTGATGGACGGATGTGAACCCACACCAAACCCCCCCCCAACCACAGGGAAGAGTAATCTATTACTTTAGCTCCATTACAAATGATTGCTATCATGTTTGGTTCTGCCTCCCTTCATCTCTGACCTTCCCTACAGGACCCTGGAGGACCTCTGGAGGAACCAGCTGGCCTCATTCTCCATTTCCAGCACTCACAGCATCATGGAGGTCTTCTCTGGATCAACCCAGCGTTCAGGGTTTGATGAAACCTGCCCCCCCAAGACACCAGCTGTCAATCATCTCCCGTTTAAAGATGGAGGTGCTGACGCCTTCGTGGAAGAGCAGGTTGAGGTTGGATACACCAATGCTCTGTGTGTGTGTGTGTGTGTGTGTGTGTGTGTGTGTGTGTGTGTGTGTGTGTGTGCGTGAAACCCCCCCGCCTGTCTTTGATGTTCATTTACTAGCTTTAATTGTGTCTGTGTTTTTGTGGGTTTAAATCAAGTTTGTACGAATGTCACTGTCTGATGTATGGGGGGGGGGGCACGCTGACATGTAGGAACACACACACACACACATGCACACGCACACACACACACACACACACACACACACACACACACATGCACATGCACACACACACACACACACACACACACACACACATGCACACGCACACACCCTTCCCTCTGTCGCTTCCGCTGATGAATCCGCCCCAATTAAATATGTTTGTTGATGTCAGGTTGTGATTCTTGGCATCGCCATGGTGACACGCAGGCTGACGGCAGCTCGCCCACACACACTCGCCCACACACACACACACACACACACACACACACACACACAGACAAACCGACAGACACATTCACACATACACACACACACATCATTATAATAATGAAATAAAATAAAAGTAAAGTCAATTACAGTTTCCTTTCATAGCCCTTCAGAATAAATCAGGGAGTGCCTGGCGGCGGCGGTGGCGGCGGCGGTGGCGGCGGCGCTCGGCCGCCGAGCTGGAACCATGTGGAAATAACTGGAATCGATTGGATGGAGCAGAATGATGAGGAGGATGGTAGAGGGTCTTCACTGTCAGCGCTCCTCCTCCAAGGACATACCGATGACGTCCGGGTGAAACGAAGCTCCTGAGGTTTCCGCCGGAGAAGCGCCTGCCGGATGGAGCGGGAAGCTGGATGTCCAGGGCTTCAGGAGCCGAGCTCCTCCTCAGAGCCTTCAGGAGCCGAGCTCCTCCTCCGAGGAACCGTCTCCACATCTCCGCCCCTCCTGGTCCTGGACAAACTTCGGACCTTCCTGTTTCAGACATCCTGCAGCGCCGGCTCCTGGGAGGACGTCGGGTTTCTGCAGATCATCCGCGCTCGCCGTGAGTGACAGGAAGTACTTCTGAAGCCGCCGTCATCCGATGGAGAGCGCCATCAGTTTATCTCCCGGCCGTGCATCGCTCTGACATGGAGCTTCTTTCATCTCCTCCGCATTCAATCATCTGGCGACACGAAGACGACAGACAGAGGCGAGTCATCCGTTAGCTTGTTTTGATCGGCGCCTCCTATCACTGTGATGGGCGTCAGGAAGGCGTCAAATGAAAGTGCCTCCTCGTGGAGGCCCTGCAGGAGACGCCCGAGATGTTTATCTTCTCCTCGATCGGCAGAATACATGGAGCCACCTTCTCCCCCCCCCCCTGCTGTCGAAATAGCAAATTAACATGGCTTCCTGGCTTCTTCTTCTCTTTGCAGCCGCTGGCTTCACCGCGTCAGTCACTCCACCGGCCTGCTGGAGGAACCAGGACCTTCCAAGGATGTATATGAGCAGTAACTGATGGAGGATGAGATCCATCCATCTTACCAAGGGTGAGGAGGTCCCTCCAGCATGTCCTGGGTCTCCTCCTCGTGGTGGGAGCTCCCTGGAGCAGCTGGACAGGGAGGTGTTCCAGGAGATGGAGCCTCTTCTTCCTGCTCTTCTGGATGTTGAGGAGCAGCAGCTCTTCTCTGAGGAGCTCCTCACCCAGTCTCTGAAGGACAGGAAGCTCATCTTGGCTGCTTGGATCTGCAATATGGTTCTTGGTGTGTCCACCCAAAGCTGGTGACCAGAGGTGGACTGTAGATCCGACGGAGAGTCTTTGTCAGCGCTGATGCTGCTCTGATCCACCTCTCCACCTCCTGCTCCATCCTTCTGTCGCTGCTGAAGAAGACCTCAAGATACTTGAGCCCCCCCACTTGAGGCAGGACCTCATTCTTGACCCTGAGAAGACATTCCACCTTCTTCTAGCTGATGACCACGGCCTCACATCTGGAGGAGCTGATCAGGTTCCAGGGTGAGCTGGAGATCAGATGAAGCCAGTGGACCCATCACACCCTGACTGCCTCCTCACATGGCTGGGACTGGTCTGAGAAATATCTGACCTCCTGAGGTGGACAACAGCACACACACACACACACACACACACACACACACACACACACGGTGAGGCTCGGGGCTGGGCAGATGCTGATCAGACAGAAGCTCCGGTTTGATTACTGAGAGCAGCAACCTCAGATGGAAGTGACGAGTGTGTGTGTGTGTGTGTGTGTGTGTGAGTGTGTCGTGTGTTGCCCGATATTAGCACATTAGCATATCTTTGAGCAGCCCAGAACACACACACACACACACACACACACACACACGCGCGCACAGTCCTATTTGTGTGGACTTTATGGATGTGATGGTTAACAGTGGTTGTTGAAAATGAGAAGACACGTGTCCGTGTCCGTGTCCGTGTCCGTGTCCGTGTCCGTGTCCGTGTCCGTGTCCGTGTCCGTGTCCGTGTCCGTGCTCGTGTCCGGGTCCGTGTCCGTGTCCGTGTCCGTGTCCGTGTCCGTGTCCGTGTCCGTGTCCGTGTCCGTGTCCGTGTGATGGATGGATGGAGGCTCTGGAGCTGAAAAGCAAAACCAAGCTCTTAAATGTTCTTGCAGGCTTCCTGAAGGCAGGAGAACATGCAACCTGGAGAGGCAGAGCTGCTACGGCAGGTGTTGTCGCAATGTGTGTGTGTGTGTGTGTGTGTGTGTGTGTGTGTGTGTGTGTCTGTGGGAGGGGGCTGCCTGGTAGCGGCGGCGCCCCCCATGACGAGCACGTGCAGGAAAAAGGCCCTGGATAATTGGCTGCCGCCGAGCGTGGACCTCCAGTGGGAGCTGCTGTCAGACCTGAGGGAGATGCAGCAATTAAGAAAGAAAAATATAGCAACCCCCCCAACACACACACCCAAACACACACACACACACACAGACACACACCTGGACGGCATCTCCTCCCCAGAGGATCCACGGTGTTGTCACGATCTCCAGCAGCTGGAATGAAATGACGCTCTTTTCACGGGGCGTTCAAGGAACGAAGGACAAACCGGCGTCAGCCGGCTGAGACGGAGATGATCAGCAGGAACCGGCTTGACGCCGCCCAGGTCCTGCTAGCCGTCCTCCGCTGAGGACGGAGGTGGCGGAGGTGGTTGCAGAAGCCGCTGGGCGCCTGCCGTCAGGGGTGAAGCTCGACCTTCAGCACAGGCGACGCCATCTGAGCCCGATGGTTGGTCTGCATGAAGACCCGCGCCGGTAGATGTCCAGGTTGTCCTGCCTGGGTTCTTTCCAGGTTCTCCATCATCATTCCTTGAAGACCAAACTCTCCTCAGGTGTGGATGAGAAGGTGAACGTATTAGTGTTAACAGTCCATGGCCAGACCCTGGTGGACCGGGTCCCTCAGAGGAGCCTGGATCTAGAGGTCATGAAGGCAGAAGCTCCCACACACACACACACACACACACACACACACACACACACACACACACACACACCAGCTAGCTTAGCAACATGGCGGCGGCGGCAGTGGCGGCTTATTTTCAACATTCAGCAGGTGATGAAGATCCTCAGAGGAAGTAAGAGTGGTTTCTGATGTGGATTCAAAGGATCATGTACCAGAGAAGAAGAAGGAAGAGACGGGAAGATATCACCATGGAAACAAAACGACAACTCCCAACAATTCATGTTCTTTTCTTCAGGAAGCGATAAGACACAGCTGAATAAAAATAACAAGTTCATGGGAACACACACGCACACACACACACACATAAACACACACACACACACACACACACACACACACACACACACACACACACACACACACACACACACACACACACACAAGGATAACATGCTAACATGTAGCGCTCCGGCAGCTTCTTTTAAAGATGGATGGTATGATTCTGATGTCACCACGTTCATTGACCAATCAAAGGCCAGCAGTCCGATGTCGTGTTCTAGTTTCAACTGGGCTGGAACTGAGCAGAGCAGGTACAGCAGAAGAACCGGAAACTGCAGAAGAACCAGAAACTGCAGAAGAACTGAACCCCAGCTACTGGAGGGTTCGGCAGCAGCAGATGCCAGAGTGCAGAGAGAAGCCGAGGGAGTCCAAGTGGATCCGACACTCCAGTTGAAGACCTGCACTGAGAAGGTCCCTCCGTATCTTCTGCAGCGTCGGCGCTGAGGACCCCAGGTGGCACGATTGAGGATGAAGTTGACGTCGGCTGACTTAGACTCTCCTCCCAGTCCTCGGAGTCCCCCTGGGGTTCGGGGGGGAACGGAGGAGGTCCTCGTGGCCCTCAACCCGCCTCTCTGTGAGGGCGTCTGGGATTCTGGTCATGGGAGGAGAACGGAGAAGGTCCTGAGGGACGCGTCTGCAGAGCAGATCCTCCACGCGTTCATTCAGCTTCACACGGAGTTACTTCTTAATGCGCTCCGAAGCTCTGAGTCCATTAATCCGCTTTTATTGCCTCCAAAGATCCTCTCCCGGGCCGAGGTGGGCGGTCACCTTCAACCTCCTCCTCCTGGTCCTGCGGGGCGCCGGCGCTCCACCTGACTGCTTCTGTTGGGTTTATTTTGTGTTTTGGTCTCTGCTGGGGAAAGGCCCGCCTGCGTGGGTCCCTCGGAGGAGAACGCCTCCGATTGGTGGAGGATGAAGGACCTCCACGCCAACCCTCCTTCTGGAGGAACGACCATGCAAGCGCGTCGTCGCAGATCCTCAATCACGCGGCTGAAGCGGCTCCAGGAGACCAGGGTTAGGATGCGAAGACTGGGTGTGAACCAGATGTTCGGTGGGGATCTAGAACATCCAGACAGACGTTCAGCCGGTTTCGGGGTCTCCTCCTGTCTTTGAGGACCAGGAGCTCAGAGGGCCAATCACAAGGTCAGATTCTATGACAGGAATTTACAAGGTGGCAACATTTAGAAACGGTTCGGGGTGGTGATGATGATAATAATAATAATGATTATAATTATTATGCGGTCATCAGACAATATTATTACTAATTCGAAAAATCGTATTGTTGCCAGGAGATGTGTTGTCATGGTGACCACTCGAAGTATTGCTGCAGTCACGCCTCCCGATGCCCGACGGACGCTCGTTTGCGGTTTTATTTTTGGCAGCGGTCAGGCGGCGGAGGTGAAGGAGTGACCTTCACGTGCAGTTCAGGCTGGCCGGAGGAGCGACCTTCAGGAACACCACCTCTGGGATCGTCTGGAGGGGCGTCAGCAGAACCCGGAGCAGACCGGCCTTCCGTCTGACGGGGAACCTCGTCTGATGCTCCACAGACTAGTTAAGGATACTTACAGCAGCTGCTGCTTTCAGTTTCTGAACAGAGAAGGACCTAATGAGACCTAATGAGATGATGTTTTCATCATCTCATTAGGTTTGAGAGGAGCTGGAGGAACATCTAGCTACATATCAGGACCAGAGTCCCCCAAAACCCCAACATTGCCAACAGTGTGTGTTTGGGGATGTCGAACCCCCACATGCCTTCAAGGGCTTCCAGCCCCGTGAAGTGGACGTCCTGGACCAGGACTCCAGCAGTGATGCTAATTTGTGTGCAGGGTGTGGAGTTGAGGGGGTCAGAGTCCGTTCTATTCATGTCCTCCTCATTTATCCAAAGTGAGAATTTGACATTTGGTCAATAACCCCCCCAAGAGACTCCATTAGACTAAGTGGGCGCCGTTATTCTAAGAAAAAACAAAAGAGACACACACACACACACACACACACACACACACACACACACACACACACACACACGTCCACTGGCATGGTTACAAGGCAAGAGATGAGCAGAAGTGGATTTTTTTGAACTAGGTGCTACGAAGGCTAACAGGCTAATATGCTAGTCAGTCATCGATACTATTAATACACCTACATATGTATATATATATGTATATTTACACATACATTGAAAATATGCCATTTAAAAATTACAAAAAGGTGTTACATTAATAATTAAAACACTTAGATAAACACACACATATATATATATATATTTCATGTTTATTTATTTATTAATATAACACCTTTTTGTAGGTACTTTCAAAAGAAATGCAAACTTTTATAAGAAATGCAATTACTATTATTGCAACCACTGCTACTACAACTACTACCGCTAACTATAATAATAATGATAAGCTGCCAACCTGTAATGACACCTTCATGCACCTTCATGCACCTTCATGTACCTTCATGTACCTTCAGGTACCTTCATGTACCTTCAAACCCATCACATGGGAACATCTGAGCTGATGAGTCTCTCTGAGACCTTCAGGTTAAGAAGAACCATCCATTCATTCAGTTGTTTTAGAAAAAGAGACCAATTGACTAACTAGATAAAGAAATAAAAATATAGAAATGCACCTATTATCAAATTAAGAAAAATTAAGACTAACAATAAATAAACAAAGACAGAAATAGATAGAGATAGAAAATGTTGTATAAAAAGGATATATACACACATATGAAAACCACTAAATTATTAAACGGACAAATAAACCAAAGGATTGCATGTCTTGAATATGAAATTAATACGTCGAATCACAAATCAAAGAAAAATAAAAACAAACTAACAGGTGCAGGTTTTTTCAGGCCACGAGAAGAGCGCCCCCTTTAGACCACACATAAAAATGTCTTTATTTAGTGTATTAACAAATTGTATATTACATTTTATAGACAGTATATATATATTTCCATTATTTTCTCCACATCCAACAGTTTTTATAAAAATAAAAGCACATGGGACGAGTATTGTGATGGGAGCGAACGCGTTGGGCTCTCGGACCGTCCGACTGCTTCGCGCTCATGAAATACTTCCATATAAAAGGCGTGTGTTCGGGTTTACAAAAGAGAAGCGACGCTTTTCATTTGTCTTTTATTTGTGTTTGTTTTCAGGACGTCCACTACTTCCTCCCGCATCGCCTTCCGAATAAAAGAGTCTGAAGAAAAACTCAAGAGAGTAAATTGGATTTCAGGAGAGCGTGGGTGCAGACGGTTATGATGTGGTAGTAGCTCTGGGGCGGGGGGGCCGGTTTCACTGCCGTGCAAAAACAAACCCGTTTCAATTCAAAAACCGAATCCTACGAGGCAAGTTTGGCGAGATCCTCCCCGAACCACCGGATCCGGGTCGGGTGTCGGAGAGGGCGGCTCGCCGACGGTCCGCTCCGCCCGGCATTAGCTACATAGCTTGGTGGTCTCGTATTCCCTGGGTCTGGGCTGCTTGGCGCTGAAGGTCTGCAGCGCCGCCTGGATCCGAGCCACGTCGGCGCTGGACAGTTTGAGCCGGTGCCTCAGCAGGCAGGAGAAGAGGTCCAGGGTCTGGGCGCCCGGCGGCGACAGACGGTTGACCCGGTCCCGGATCTCCAGCAGCTGCAGCAGCGCCGAGTCCTGCGATCCCTGAGTGTACGGGTAGTCCAGCTGCAGGATCAGGTCCTGGATGGCGTCCGGGTCAAAGTGCATGCTGTAGCCGTACACCTGGATGCCGTCGATCTTCATGTAGCCCAGGTTGCGGCCGGGCTCCAGGAACTCCAGGGGCTCGTAGTAAACGGTCCCGTTCCCGTGGGAGGGGCCCCGGACCCGGCTCCGCAGGTAGAAGTGGACCGTCTCGAAGAAGGTCTTCCACTTGTTGCCCAAAGTCAAGGTCCAGTTGGAGCAGTCGTGGGGAAGGTCTAGTTTAGTCCTCTCCCAGTCCGGGTATCCGTTCTGCTCGATGGGCATGATCCAGCTCTCCGAGTGGCTGCCCCCGAAGGGGTTGATGTACACCGACAGCAGCGGGTCCAGGGTGCTGTTCTTGGTGAGGCAGACCTGGAGCGACATGCCCAGAAGCATGTGCACGTGGTTGGACTTGTACTTGTTGCTCTTCAGCGTCAGCAGCATCCTCTTCCTCCAGGACGGGTCGAACCAGCTGTTGAGCCGCACGTCGTTGCTGACGAAGATCCCGTGGACGCCGATGCGCTCGTCGCGCCTCTGCAGCAGGTAGCGCAGCTCCAGGTCGCGCAGGTCGGTCTCGAAGCCGATGTAGTGGTCGGTGGAGTCGGGCACCTCGCTGCGGCAGAAGCCCTGGCTCAGCATGTGGCCCGGGTTGCAGGAGGCGCAGCGCGAGCGGTTCTCGTAGGAGCAGGAGGCGCAGGAGGCGCCCTCGCCCACCGCGCACGGGATCACGCCCTGGCAGGGCGGCTGCTCGTAGGGGCAGGAGCAGCTCCGGGTCTCCTCCAGGTACGAGCCCATGTGGTTGTTCTCGCTGCAGTACAGGATGGACAGGATGTAGTTCAGCCAGTAGGAGAAAGGCCTGCGGGGCACAAGGAGGACGGGTCAGGCCTCGGCTTCACCGGAAGCTTCTCCGAACCCACGCCAAACACGAACGGGGTCAAAACAACCGTTGAACCCAGTTGGTCCAATTCTAAGTCTGAAAGCTTAAAGAAGAGATCAAATCAAGAAGCTTGAGAGGAAGAAGGCGGCCCCGCCTGGCGCTGTAGAAGCAGGAACGAGGAATACCGCCACACAAGAACCGCAGATCATGTCGTCCATCGATCGGCTGCCGGATGGCGCCGGCTTCACTAACAAACCCCCGCGTCCTCGGTCGAGGCGGGTGGACGCCTCTTCTCCAGAGCTTCTCCTTGATTGAAAACGTGAGACGGAAGGACCCGTGCACGGCAGAAGGAGAACCTCGGCATTCAGCGGCACAGAAACAAACAATATATGAACGAACATCAACTCCAGAAGCACAAGGGAAGCCGAGGGTCGGGTGGACGGAAGGGTCCCTGAGACAGGTGGCCTGATGGAAGACCTCCTGGTTCAAACAGCAAGGGACGTCCTTGGTGACGGGGGTTTGGAGGAGGATGGACGAGACGGAGGAGTGAAGACTATCCCTCTCAATCCTGATCCTGATCCTGATCCTTATACCTGATCTTGATTTTCATGCTGAGACCAGATACTCCATTCTGATCCTGACCCAGATTATGATCCTGATCTCAGTCTCGATCCTGCCCCTGATATCTGACCCTGGTCCTGGTACCAACTATATAAAAGTGTATATAAACAGGAATCCGACAAAGGCTCCTCAGAAGATCAGAGAATCATGAATAATGGCTGCTGAGATGTTTGAATATTCCCTCTTAAAAGCAGAAGACAAGGAAAGTGAAAACTCCATGAATCCTTAAAGAGGCAGTTTGGCTGCACAAACACCGGTGGAGATGGAAAGACGTCACTCCTGGGTTCCAGAGGAGGAGAGGATGGAGAGAAAACACCTCAATAAAACAGCAGGCAGGCGAGGGCCTCCTCATTAGACCTCTCAGAAGGTTAGCTCTGACGCTGCCGGAGCAGCAACAAACCAGGCTTTCCGTGGCCGCGGGCGGGTCGGGGAAAAAAACGCCGCTTTCAATGCCGGCTGGCGGCGTCGGGGATAAGCAATGCTTTCTTATAAGGTTGGGGATAAACGAGGCTCTCAATGAGCACTCGCAGGATCAGGCAGACACCTCGCTCTCCGCGATGCTTTCCATGACCGCTCGTAAGGTTGGGGGGACGCGCGATGCTGTCAATGAGGACTTGTAGGGTCGGGGATACATGATGCTTTCAATGACCCCGCACCGCCTTGGGCGCACGTGATGCATTCAGTGACCACTTGCAGGGTTGGAGATACACCATGCATTCAACGACCGCTCGACCGCTCGACCGCCGTGTTTTTTTCTGCAGAAGACGTGTTCATGGGGTTCTGTCAATCACCCGGTGAACCCCCCTTCTAACCCACGGGCAGAAGTTTCAATCGCAGCTGCTCGCCTGGGATCTCAAAGCTGATTGGATCCCGAGCGGGTCACGTGACACCGTGCCGAACCCTTGGTCTTCAGAGTAAAAGTCCTGACTTTTCCTCAGACGGCCGCGCTGCAGGGTTCATCCCTTCTGAGGCGGGAGGGAAAACACAAATCTGAGCACGGCCAAATGAAAGGTTTGGGGATGCTGCGGTGTCACCATGGCGACGGTGAATAAGGGGGACCTTCACCTGGAACCAAACATACCCACCATTTTTCTGCTATTTCCTTTTTACAATTTCGACATTAAAAGGCTCTTCTATTCTCTTCCGGCCGAAAGGAGAACTACAAATACACAGCGTCCAGGAGGAAACGTGGGATGCTAACGCTACGCAACCAGTCATACACATATATGTATCTATACAGTATATACATATATGTTTGTTTGGGAATATATTATATATTCATATATATTGATGACATCATCACATGCGCCGCCAAGCATGCTTTAAAATAAAAAATACAGCAAACTGCAATTTCACAGGAGAGCAGCTTTGATTTCCTGATGCTGAGAGACCGTCCACACACACACACACACACACACACACACACACACACACACAAACACACACACGGGGGCTTCACCGGGACCTCAGTGGAATATCAAAGCGCTAACACGCTGTGTGTGTCATTAGCATAGCGCTGGCGGTTAGCGGGAAACAAAGAGCAGCCTGACGGAAATAAACGAGCGCTGACATTCTCCAACGGCTCGGCTCCGAGCTCCAGGGTTTGTGCTGCTCCTCACGCGTGGGCGACACACACACACACACACACACACACACACACACACACACACACAGCGGGGTGGTGCTCTCACCGCTCCCTCAGCGTGAGGACCCGGGGCCGGCTGCGACACCTCCTGCTGAGGGTGAAGATCTTGGTGACGGTGCGGCGGGCCTTGGCGAGGAGCTGCTGGCCGGCCAGCTCCAGCTGGCGGTAGCGCTGGTGGACGGCTGGCTCCGCCCCCCAGAAGTACTGGACGGCGGACACGTTGAGGGCGTAGAACGTGGGAAGCCTTCGGACGAAGTTCTGGAACTCGTC
>NC_141284.1:346163-351163 GCF_037954325.1 Fistularia commersonii
GCTGTGGTGCAGCTGTAGCAGTCGCGCCTGCAGGCTGCGCAGGTCGTCCTCAGGGCAGTTGCAGTCGGGCCTCTCGGCGGCGCAGCGGCACCAGCAGTCGTTGTCACGGCAGACGAACTGACCCTCCTCGTTGCAGCCGATGTAGGCGAGGGCGGCCTGGACGAAGCGAGCCCTCAGGTGCTCCGGCAGGACGGCCTGGAGGCCTGCGGTGCGAAGCGGGAGGTGGCGTCACAACCTTACCCTGCTTTTTAGATCTCCACCATCCCACGGACGGGGATTCAAACCCTGTGACGATGCGGGTTTGTCACTAAATAAAAAACACTGCTAATCATCTATGAATAAAAAAACGATAATAAATAAAAGCTAACGGCATAAATCTAATAATAATATGGAAAAACATCTGTTTTTATATAAGAACTGTGCTTTAAATAATAATTCCATGAGTGAATGGTTCTGTGAGTGGAGGAATATAATATTTCTATCGTCCGTATGCAGGCGACCATGTTTGTAGTTCTTTTGTTTTTCAGGCCCCACATCGGTCCGGGTCTGGTACCACGTCAGTCCAAGTCCGTCCCTGGTTTATTCCTGATTCGGTCCCGGCCCAGTTCTGGTTCTGGCCCGGTTCCGTACAAGTTGAGTCCAACGTCAGTTCAAGTCCGGTCCCGGTCCAGTCCATCTGGTGGGTTTCAAAGACCTTCTGCTGGGTCAGTCGCTGGACCCGGGTTTCCACCAGGTTCTGGGTTTCTGAACGTCCCCCGGACATGCTGACGTGCACTGGGTGTCCGTTCTGGTCCGGGGTGGACGGGCCGGTCCAGGGACGAGGAGAACCCGGCGATGCGGCCACCGCACGGTGTCAGATCCGATAGCCGGGATCGTCTGCGAGTCCTTTTCCCCGCCGAGCCGCTCGGCCTCTCGCTGCGCTGAGACGGCGCCGTGCTCCGGATCGCGGCGGGCGGCGGCGGCGGCTGATTGAAAGTAAATGAGTTCTGACACTCTGGTGGCGCCGTCACAGGATGAGACGCCGTGACAATTCCATCAGAGCGGCGGCGGCGGCGGCGGCGGCGGCGGCGGCGGGGGGGCGGAGGGGGGTTGGGGGTTCAATTACGGACGACCAACCTTGCAAATGAATCTTGTTTTCGGGGCTCTGAACCAAAACGGAGCTGACGGAGTCCAGGTTGTCATAGTTACTGCATCCGAGAGGACCCGTCCTTGTTTCCGTCACCTGAAGTGGGGAGAAGAAAGGAGACGGCGGTCGTGATCCACGCTCAGGAGATACAGGCTGATGGCGGGGGGGGGGGCGACATGGCGGCGTCTGTCGTCCTTTGGGGAGAAAAAAATGAAACATGTCAAACACGGAGACTCGCTCAAGTTTTCACATCGTGGACGGGTATGGAAGCAGCAGCAGCAGAAGATGCTCCAGGAACACAGCGGAGAACCTTCGGCGTCCCTCAAAATGGAGAACCCGACAGAACGGAATGATCCGGATCGTCGCCTTTCCTCCAGATCAGCGAAAACCAGAAGGCCCGTCGGGCCCGTCAGGAAACCGAAGAGAAAAGGAGCCAGGACTCGTTCTCACGGGAAACGTTCCCTAAAGACCTGAAACCTGGAGCTTTGGAACTCACGGTGAATGAACCTGGACGAGAAGTTTCCAAAGGCATCTGGACACACGACCGCCAGGAAACTTTAACATATCCAACTGGGAGCTTCCTCTGAGGTCCTCAAAACAAAGACTCGTGAGATGCTGCATGTGGAAACATCAGCTTCAGACCCAGAGCTGAAGATCTCAGTCCATCAGAAGATTGGAACCGTAGTTCCTCCGTCGCCACCGAAGCAGGTTTGTGACTCTGAGGACCTTCGGGACTGGAAATTGCAATGTTCACTTCTTGATAGCACCGCTAAGGTTCTCACATCTTAAGGTTCCGACGCTGATCAGGTAGAACCTCGTAGGAGGACCTGGTCTGGACCTTCTGACCCCCCTGAATCGTCCTATTCTTCTGCCTCCCTCTGCATGTCCGGGCTGTGAGAGCTGTCTGGGGCTCTTGACTTGAAAATAACAACGGCTGAATAAAACGCAGACGCACGCCGCCGACGCCAGGACACTGGCAGCGGACGCTGGTGGGTGGCGAGGAGTGTTTGGGGGGGCGGCGAGATCCCGAGCTCCGCAGGGGCCGTTTCCTCGATCGCGGACGTTGATTTTCATCGGTTATTTTGAAGAGCGCCGATCGCACAATGGACGACTGGCAATTTGACGACGGGAGAAAAAGGCTCCCCGACGTCTGAAGGGTGGCGAGGAAACAGCAGCGGGAGGAAGCGCTTCGGAGACGGGGGTCGTTCTCCGGCCCATCGTCCACGAGCGGCTCCACGGAGAAAGGCTGAGGCGCTGAGGAGCCGGCAGAAGGTTCAGAGACCCCGGGGGGGCGACGAGTCGCCCGTTTATGTTTATGACAATCTGTCGCACAACAGCAGATACCGGCTAAGTAGCACCTTCCATGGATGTCCTTGCTGGGAGTTCGTCTGCTCATTCATCCATTCTTTTTTAAAGAGGCTCTGAACAAACTTGAGGTTCGCTCAGACTTGAAACGTCATATTTATGGTGGGGGCATCATGGACCAGGGGCATCATGGACCAGGGGCATCCTGGACCAGGGGCATCCTGGACCAGGGGCACCAGGGACCAGGGGCAGCTGGGGCTGCTGGGGCAGCTAAGGCTAACACTTGGGGTGACAGGGATGCTGGGAATGACATTAAAATCACCTGAATTGCTAAGGATGACGGGATCGCCAGGAAGACGGAGCTGGTCGAGGACACCGGAGAAGGTCGGGATGATGGGTTTGCTGGGTAAACTGGAAAGATGCTAAGATGCTAAGGAAGACGCTAAGGAAGCTAAAGACGCTGGGTACACTAGGGTTGCAGGAATGTGCTTCGTGTTTGTGAGCAAGCCTTAGCTAACGTTATCCGCCTCCATCTGCTGCGTGTTAAAAAATAAATACGGTTAAAATACGGCTGCCCGTAAACTCCAGCACCAGTCAGACCTCCTTCCCTCTGCTGCTTCGCTCTTCCACCGAGGGAAGCTGCAGCAGGAGCCAGCCTGTTGCCTCCTATTTGTTCCTACACGGCGGACGCCGTGTTTACACGCCACCGCCGCGGTTAAGTGTGTCCAAGGATTGTCTGGATTGTTCCGGTAAACACTCCATGGCGGTGGGACGTGGACGCCTCTCAGAGAGGCTTCATTTGCATGAGAAGGAAGCGCTCCGTCTGAGGGCTCCATGATTACATGGAAAAAAAGAAAAATGTCTCCCCATGACAACAGACCTGGCGTGAAGAGGGAATATAATTGTTCTCGCTCATGATCTGGAGCTGGTCTGCATGGAGAAGAGCCGATGCGGGGAGGAGGCGGGGCTACAGCTCAAGGCGTGGCTGACGTCCCAGACTAGCCCCGCCCACTGTCCCAGACTAGCCCCGCCCACTGTCCCAGACTAGCCCCGCCCACGTCCCAGACTAGCCCCGCCCACATCCCAGACTAGCCCCGCCCACTGTCCCAGACTAGCCCCGCCCACTGTCCCAGACTAGCCCCGCCCACTGTCCCCAGGTAGCCCACAGAGTCCCGAGAAGCAGAACCTCCCCTGGTCTTCACCCAGACACAGAAGGACAGATCAGCGTCCATCAATAAATAACCAGCGGTTTGCAGATCATTTTAGCAAATGGTGACAAAAAGCGAAGAAATTAATTAAAATTAAAAAAAACAGGAAGGGGAGGAGTGCTGAAGGTCAAAGAGGACCAACAGCACAAACACACACACACACACACACACACACACACACACACACACACACCAATCTGCAAAATGACTTCCCTGCCTCTGTAACACATGAAGTAATCTGTTACAATCGTCCAGAAACTAATAAAACCTGAATAAAGAACCAGACCAGGGAGAACCTGACCAGACTGAGCAGAGGAAACCTTCTGAAGACCATCAGAAGATCCAGGAAACATCCAGTCAGGCCGGATCATAAATCATCTTTCTAGGTGCTGAGGTGTTGAGGAGGAAAGAGCTGGCAGCTCAGGCTGGAGGGAGCTGAGATAATGCTGCAAACACACGCACACACACACGCACACACACACACACACACACACACACACACAGAGGAAGTCTCTACAATACATTGATGACTTGCAGTAGATGGTGGTACCAGGGTTTTCTCTGGACTATGTATGAAAAGAGATTGAAATAAAAGAAGCAGCTCGAGTGGCAAGATGAAGGAATATACATTGTGAAGGAGAGGGATTTTTAATTTTCACTTTGGAAATTAAATTAAATTAAATTAAATTAAATTAAATTAAATTAAATTACATAATTAGCTCCCGTGCCAGGCTGAATGCGAATCCATCTGGAATGACCTGATTTTTAATTTCACCTTTAAATAAGTGCAGTAAAATCCAAAGGTGGCCCCAGATCTTGGTGGATCTGAGGTGATCCTGATCCCACAGGGCGGATCGGTGGCCTGGGGGGCCGAGGGAGGGGCTGCAGTCTGCACACCCGCTGGAACGGAGGGGAGATTAATTCCTGCACTGTGTGTGTGTGTGTGTGTGTGAGTGTGTGTGAGTGTGTATGCGTGGCGGGGGGCCGCGGCAGCTCAAGGCGCCACTTATAGCCTGTTAACACGGTCCACTGACGTGCACGGCTGCGAGGCACATCCATTATTTAAGAGTGCACGGCAGTTATATTATCATAAGACGCTTTAGATGAGACCGTTCTGCTGATGAAGAGTCCAGACACACACACACACACACACACACACACACACACACACACACACATACACTGTCCCTGCCGATCCAGTTATTTGGTAAAAACGCCCCCCACCTTTGTGACAGGAAAACTTCAAATCAATCAATCAGTGAGTCCACACACTGATCGATTGACAGGACACGGCTCCCCCTCACCGGAACATCACCCCGAAACAAGCTGTGGACCTCATCTACCAGCCATGGACCTCATCT
>NC_141284.1:356163-371163 GCF_037954325.1 Fistularia commersonii
TCCGCCGTGGCGTTCATCCTCCCAGTAAGCGTCCGCCATTAGCAGCGGCGAGGACGAGGAGCCCTGGGAAAATGAAAGGCTCGGCTGAAAGGCACCTTGGCGGCCGAGGCGGGTTTCACGTGCTGGAAACGGCGTTCAGCGGCGAGGGCACCGGAACCAGGGCGGTAATGGGATTAAAACACGTGGATTAAAGCTCTCCGCGGCGGCGGGTCGGGAAACAACCCGGGGATTATCGACTAAAACTGATTAAAACGCGATGAAATAATCTCAAATCCGTTCATTCGTTCATTCATTCATTCATTCATTCATTCAAGAGGACATGAACATTTTATCCTGTTAATACCTCCGACACCTTGTTGTACTGCTGGGCGGAAAAAAGAAAGGACAAATATCGAATACGATGAAGTCAAATAGAAAGTCTCTTCGGCCTGCTCCAAAAGCCAACGCTCAGATGAACGGACAGTCGTGAAGTGGTTGATGCTAAATGCTAACTGCTAACAGGAGAAGGGTAACGGTCAGAGGCTCGTGAGGCACAGCTTTGTAAATTCACCCAAAAAGACAAATAAAAATGAAATGCAATGAATGTCGGAAGTGAGAAGGAAAGGAATAAAAATGGATCAATTAATGTCCTCTGGGACGCCATCATGTTATTTCTGTGATTTTCATCAGTCAGTCTTTGATTATTGATTAATTCCAGGGTAACAAGTCTGGGGCGCCGCCACAACCAATCGATGAGCAGCCACAGCTAACCTGCGGGTCACGCTGGCAGCGGCGGCGAGGCACGGTCTAAAGCTGTCTGAAGCAACCCCATAACACACACACACACACACACACGTGCACACACACACACACACACCCCTCAGGCCAGAGGGGGCCTGCTGAGGGGGGGCGGGAGAGCCGGACTCGAGCCGGCAGCCCGTCACACACCGACGCCACTAAATCTGTCCATTTCTCAAGGGAGTCTGGAATGGAGGAGGAGCAGGAGGCGCTGCCTCTGAGACACACACACACACACACACACACACACACACACACACACACACACACACACAGACACATACACACACACACACACACACACACACACACATATGAAGCCCGGTTGGTATCCAGGATTGCAAACAATCATCAGCGAGCATCATCTTACGTTGTGTGGGGGCGGGGCTTAAAACACCGTCGCCGACAGGAAGTGTCAGAGTCAATAGCAAAAGGCTTCAGGGGGGCGGAGCTTGGAGGCGGAGCTTGGTTAAACAGAAAATTGCTGTATTGATCCGTCGCCCCATGAATACGATTAGAGCAGGAACAAAGAGAGGCAGCGGCGTGTGTGTGTGTGTGTGTGTGTGTGTGTGTGTGTGTGTGTGTGTGTGTGTGTGTGTGTGTATGTGCAGGGTGAGAGGGTTGTTGCTGACTTGATGACTGCCGATGCCTTTTGTACTGCAGTTTGTCAGAACACACAGTTGATAAGAGCCTTCTCTCCACACACACACACACACACACACACACACACACACAACAAGGAGAGCCTGGAATAGCATTCTGCAGCTAATGAGGCGTGCATGGACTGCTCATACATACAAGCGCACAGCTACACACACATGCACACACACACACGCACACACACACACACACATACACACAGACACACACACACACACACACACAAGCTTGGCTCGGGACTGTTCTGGTGATGCAGCTGCTTCCTCGCCGACATCACGGGACTGAGGATGAAGGTCAGGGTCGGGACAGGTGTTGGCGAAGGCGGTATTGATCCTGTCCTGTGATTGGTCAGGTCTGTCACCTGCGGCGCCGTCTCTCCTCAGAACTTCCTCTTCCTCAATTATCCGGCGCAGAACTGCCGGGCCGGAAAATGCCGAGCACTTTAGAAAATAACTTTAGCATTTACTTTTGTTATTTCTTGTCGGCGTTTTTGAAGCGTGGCATTTAACGCCTCGCCGAACCCAAGCGGCGTCCATTAGTACGGCGAGGAGGGGGGGGGGGATAGGATCAGGACGACCTCAAACCAGGAGTCTAAGGGGCGGGGCTAGGCTGGGGCAGTGGGCGGGGCTAGTCTGGGGCGATGGGCGGGGCTAGTCTGGGGCGGTGGGCGGGGCTAGGCTGAGGCGGTGGGCGGAGCTATTGGTGTGTGACAAAACAGACCCGACCTCAGGCACCGATGCAAACACCTGTCACCAACAGCCAATGAGGAAGAGGAGGCGGGGCCCAGAAGACCAGGAGAAGTGGTGGAGGAACAAAGATGGCGGACAGGGAAGGAGGAGAGGTCGAAGAAGACGGTAAACAAAAGAGCCGCAACGGCCATGTTCGTCGGCCATCTTTGTTTACCCTCTAAACTCTCGGGCACATGATGCGTTCAGGTGTCTTCAGCTGGTCGGAGTGCGATCAGTCAGCAGGGGTCGAAGGTCAAACAGTCGGCCTTCCAGTCCTCATGGAGGTCCCTGCTGGAACCGGCGAGTCAGAAAGAACCCAGAGGTCAGACGTGACCTGCGTCCGTGACGCGGCTGTCTCGCGAGTTGAGATGTTGATAAGCAGTTGGTTCGGACGGCTCAGGGCGCTCAGAAGGTTCCTCGGCTTCCACCCCTGCGACCTTCACACCAGCGTGAGCCTCTCGGGCAGGGGTCAGAGGTCGGAGGTCAGGCTGGTCTCCAGAGGCACAAGATGATGGTAACTTAGAGATGCCAATGCTGGCAGCCATGTTTTAATGAGCATTTCAACCCCAGATTTAAATGCATATATATATATATATATATATATGTGTATGTATTATATATATGACACTGAAAATGTCAAAAATATTTGATGATAATAATAATTGATGATAATAAATATTGATGATAATAGCTATGAGCAAGAAATTAAGTGAATTTAAGCTAATACCTCCATAAATAGCTGTGAGTGGGTCAGCCGCCCCCCCCCCCCCACACACACACACACACATGCTTGTCAGAAAGAATAAGCTGGTCGGCAGGTGATGCGTGGCTAAGGGGGCGGGGCTTATCGTCTCCTGTCCTGGAGACACATCTGATCATTGCGTGGAGGACGGATGCCTCCCCAGACGTCGGTGTTCTCCTGCTCTCTGGGTTGATCTGGTCCACCGCTGCTCCTCTGCGGATGTTCTGAAGGACCTCAGGGGCTCCGGGAGGCTCCATCCCATCAGCACGCCGTCTTTGGCCATCTGAGAGATGATTGGACGGTCGGAAACAGTCCACTCCGATACGTCTCCAGATCCTCCATGGAGATTGTCCAAGTGGTGCTCGGAATAGAAGAACCTGGATTAAGATGAACTATTTCTCCAAAAAGCTCCTGAAAGCGTCGAGGAACGTCCATGAACACTTCCGGGAAAGACAAATGTGACCTCGAGGCTTCCTCCATCCTGGAAGCATCTTCAGATTATCTGGATTGGGATGAAGAAGGTTTCCGCTGCGGCAGAGAGTCACATGACCAAAGACGGCCTTCATTGGTCGATTCGGCATCAAGCTCCGCCTCCTCCCGTATCCGGGTTCCCGTCGAACGTCCGCCTTCGCACCGACGCCTCTTCTGCTCCGAGGCCGTGAAGCACGGAGGACCTGGGACCAGGGGGAGCGTCTGACCTCCTGGTCAGGCAGGAGATCACCGCCTGCTCCTTTCAAACCGCCTTCAAAACGATTTCATTGAAAATAAAACACATGATGATAAGTGAATCTATTTTTTCTCTCCTCTGTCCCAGGAAGACGGGATTATAATCCAGCTTTATCTGTCCATTACGTTCATTAATCCCCTCTGATGTTCTCGTGCTCCTCCGTCAGCCTTCCCTCCCATCATCTCCTCTGACCCGTCTTCTCAGCAGCGAAGGACCTCCAAGGTGTTCACCCACAGCTCAAGTGCAGGGGCTGCGTGATTCCAGAAGAAATCATCTGCCTCTACGTGGCAGCAGGAGACCAGCACCACTGTGTGTGTGTGTGTGTGTGTGTTGGGGGTGAATGCATCGATGAATGAAGTGTGACGTCTGTGAGTTCAGCTTCCTGCCTCACAGACCGCAGGATGAAGCTCCAGGCTCCTGAAGTTCTTCTTCTCCTTCGGGCCGCTCCCTTCAGGGGTCTCGGCCAATCACCCGCCTCCACTGGACCTCCGACCAATCGTGCGCCTCCATCTAACCCTCTCCTCTCACACCAATGAACTTGCTGTCCTCTCTCCCTGCTCTCTGGTCTTCCTCCAGACCTCTCCAACCTCAGCATTCTTCTACCCAGATCTTCCCCATCCCTCTTCTGTCCACGTCCAAACCATCTCAGTCCAGAACATCGAGCATGTGCCGTCCCTCTGACCGACTCCATCCTGATCCTTTCTGTCCTCCTCAATCCCCATGAGAAACTCCAAATCTTCAAGTCCTGTCTTCTCCTCAACATCTCCAAACCAGACGCCGCTCTCACATCACACATCCCTCAATTCTTCCCATCCATGAGCCGTAGGAGAAGAAGAGGAGGAGAAGAGGAGGAAGAAGAGGAGGAGGAGAGGAGAAGAGGAGGAGAAGAGGAGGAGAAGAAGAGGAGGTGGGAAGCTCCTCTCTGGCTCGGAGACGAGGCAGTGAGACGCCGTCATGAGGGAGTGGAGGGACGTGTTGGAGGTCCAGGGGAAGAACACCTCCTGATGGTGCACCTTTGTTTCCACCAGACAGGGCGGGGGGGGGACCTGGTGCACCCCCTTCACAGCACACACACACACACACACACACACACACACACACACACACACACACACACACCACATCCCCCAGAGATGGGGAGAAGCAACGGAGCTCCAGAGAATATTTATGAGTGAAGGAGAGCAATTGGTTTGAGATCATTGGACAAGAGGGAGCGTGGGGGGGGGGGGGGGGGGGGGGTGTAGAAGGATAGGAGGAGGAGGAGAGGAGGAGAGTTGAAGGATAGACAGAACAGGAGAAGAAGGAGGATAGAAGGAGGATAGAAGGAGGAGGAGAAGAGGAAGATGGGGGTTTGGATGCAGAGATGAAGGCAGAGAAGCTGGTTTGATTCTTGTCAATCTCGGACTGGTTTCACACACAGTTTGTTCATCAGCGACTTCCTGCGTCTTCACTGAGGCCCCTGCGTCTTCACTGAGGCCCAAACATGAGCTGAGCAATAAAACTGATCAATAACTAAAGCCTCTGAGCAATAATCAATAATCACTTCATTCATTCATTCATTCATTTACAACAGGTACATAAATACATAGAGATTAGTCATTCAGGACATGGATCCTGTCATGGAATGGTGCTCCCATCACACACACACACACACACACACACACACGCACACAAACTGTGACTGTAAAGAGCCTCTTCAGATTGACTCCACTGATCAGCTCGTCAATCAGTCAACCGATCAATCAAATACAGATTTCTTAAAACCCATGACAGCATGCAGGTGATTGACAGGTGATTGACAGGTGATTGACAGATGATTGACAGATGCTGCTCACATCAGAAACCATCCAGTGCAGACTCACACTTCGGGATGTGTGTGTGTGTGTGTGAGTGTGTGTGTGTGTGTGTGTGTGTGTGTGTGTGTGTGTGTGTGTGATGACACTGCAGCTCAGATCATGAATTTCCCATCTGCCCCCCCCTCACACACCAGCTGGCACACCCCTGTTTAGACTGTGGATGTGACCCCCCCCTCCACACACACGCACACGCACACACCACCACCAGGTGTGCGGGGAGAGCAGCACGCCCCCCCCCCCCCCCCCCCCCCCCCCCCCCCCAGATCAATGAGCTCATTGGCGGTGCGCGCGCGTGTGCGTGCCCGCGCTCACCTGTATATCTTGTACTTGGTGGAGAAGCCCTGCTGGAAGCGCTCCGCGAAGTCCGTGAACTCGTGCGCGCGGTGGAACGGGCCCTTAGCCGTCAGGAGCCAGCCCAGGGGCCCCGCGGGGCCCCCGCCGCCCCCGCCCCCGGTGCCGGTGCCGGTGCCGGTGCCGGTGCCGGGCTCCGCGGAGCAGGCCCGGCCGTGCAGCAGGCTGAGGGCCAGGCAGGGCAGGAGGATCATGGGGGCCGCGGGTCTAGCGCCGCTCATGCTGCTCCTTGCGGGGCCCGGGGCTCCTCATCCCCTGCGGGGCACAGGAGGCGCTCACGCCGAGTCACGTGGTCGAAGCCTCGGCGTCCATTGGCGACGGATCGGCGCTCACCTGGTTCCGCGGCTCCCGCCCGCCCTCTGCCGGGACCGGGCTCGGTTCGGCGGGGGCGGGGCGACATTCGGCGGAGACGCGGACGGGGGCTGAGCGGCGATCGGTCGGCGGCTCCGGCGGCTCCGGTTCCGACGGCGGCTCATCCGGTTCCGTCCGCCCCCCTCGGCCGCATGCTTCCCGCGGGGAGCCCCGCCGCGGCTCCGGGGCGTCCGGTCCTTCCGCTCCGGTCCCGGTCCCGGTCCCGGTTCGCGGCTGCAGGTGGAGGCGCGCGGGCTCGGGTTCCGACGGCTTCCTGCGCCGCGGGGCTCGCGGGGAGACACGCGCCTCGGACGCACGCGGGACGCACGAGGAGCTGACGGTGTGCGGCTGCCGGCGCGCGCGCTCTCACTCACGCAACCGGAGGAGAGACGGAGGCTTTGGCGGGAGGGGGGGACCCGCGCGCTCTCTCTCTCTCCCTCTCTCTCTCTCTCTCTCTCTCTCTCTCTCTCTCTCTCACACACACACACACACACACACACACACACACACACACTGAAGCGCACCGCCGCAGTTTAATGAATTCCAGCAGCAGCAGCAGCAGCAGCAGCAGCTGACTCCTGATTGGCTGTGAGGAGCAGGAGGAGGTGAGAGGGGCGGGGCTTAGATGGGAAGGGCGGCGAGATGGATGGATGGATGGATGGATGGATGGTTGGACCGATGGATGAATGGATGGATGAATGAATGGATGATGGATGGATGGATGGATGGATGATGGATGGATGATGAATGGATGATGGATGGATGGATGGATGGATGGATGGATGGATGGATGGAATGATGGACAGATGATGGATGGAAACTTTGACGAATGGAAGGACATGTGACTGTCTGGCTGAGGTTGCCATAGAAACCAGTCCTGGGTTCTGCCAGATAAGGCGGCGACTTCAGAAGGAGGACCAATCAGAAAGCAGTAGATAAATCACCGTCTCATTGGCCGCCGCTTCTTCGACCGGATATAAACACACATGGCTCAGTTCGTCAATGGATCAATAATCAATACGTCAGTCCTCCTTCGCTGAGGCCGGGGGTTTTCGCCCTCAGCCAATCAGCTCCTCTCATCACCGCCAGCCAATCCACGCCTCTGGTTTGGAAATTGATGGTTGAAAAAAAGACAATCAATAATCAATATCATCATCAGATGACAAACAAAAATATAATAGGTACAAGAATACAGACGTATGAATAAATACATGATTACATCAATAAACAGGAAAGTAAATATAATCTAGATACATCTCATTTTTGTTGAAATTTGAATTTAATTGGACTTAATTCATTTCCATTTTATCCAAAAAACCTTTTATCTTGGTCTCTGTCCAGGAATCATCTCTCATCATCTCATGCTGGTCCTCATCTTCATCATCATCTTCATCCTCATCATCTTCATCGTCATCTTCATCATCCTCATCATCTTCATCATCATCTTCATCATCCTCATCATCATCCTCATCCCTGTGAGGAGGAGGAGGAAGCAAGGGTTCGGTTCAATTGTTCTTGCCATGATCCTCTCACTGCACACACTCTTTTCTTCTTCCACCTCCTCTTCCTCCTCCTCCTCCTCTTCCTGTCCTCCTCATCCTCATCCTACAGAAGAATCATCCAGCTTCTTCAGAGGTGCTCCTGCAGGTGTGAGGGACCCTGAGCCTGGACCAGAGCGAGGGAGGGAGAATGTTGGGTCTGGATGGCGGTGCAGTGATCCTATTGGTCACGGGTTTCATCACGCCGTCTGGGGATCAGCGGGCGCCGTGGACCTGAGAAGGACCTTCACCCTGAAGACACCTACAATATCTCCAACCATTCCAGAAGGTCTGCAAAGTCCGGGTTGGAGAAGGAGGAAGGGGGGCTGTGACCTCTGACCCCTGACTCAGGGACGCTCTGCCATCCAGGACACCGCTTCTGGCTCTGGGGAAGAGGGAAATAATTCACACTCACACACACACACACACACACACACACACACACACACACACACACACACACACACACACACACACACACACACACACACACACACTCTGGATGTTTTCATCGGTTCAGATCTTCCTGTCTCCATCTTAACCTGCTGCGCCCCGAGGTTCAGACCGCAGATTGAAAAATCCACCGTCGACCTGCTTCATCCCAATCCAGCCCCCATGTGACCTGCTGCTACCCCCAACACACACACACACACACACTGATCTGCTAGCTGGCAGAATGTTCATCCGTCTGGAAATATATTTTATTATTATTGTTGTTGTTTTTGTGTCTGATGTTTGATTGGCTGAAGGTAAAGAAAGCAGAATCATTGCTCATCATCAGACCTTCATCTCCAGTTCATTAACTGTGTGTGTGTGTGTGTGTGTGTGTGTGTGTGTGTGTGTGTGTGTGTGTGTGTTTATGCCCCCAGCCGTGAATCCATCAAACTGAAGACATGTTGATAAAGCAACTCTAGCTCCTGATTGGTCGATGCTCAGATTCAGCCGTTAGCCTGTTTTCACTTTAGCATGCGGCTCCTGGTTTAGTTTGCAGCAGGTGTGTGTGTGTGTGTGTGTGTGTGTGTGTGTGTGTGTGTGTGTGTGTGTGTGTTGGGGGGGTCTATCAGGTGGTGTTTCTGGAGTTCCCTTGGTTTCTTTTTCCATCCAGTCCCTGAAGGTCTCGGCTCCCCTCAAGCATGCAGCTGGTCTGATGGAGGAGGCGACCCGCGGGCAGAAAGCCCCGCCCCTCGCCGCTACGCTCCCGGCTCCGCCCCCTCCATCCTGGAGAAGGTCACCGGCCCCGACGCAAACACACTCACACACACACACACACACACGCACGCATCCATCACATCCATATTTAAAGAAGCCATTGCACGCGGCAGATGGAATTAGCAGCGTTAGCACAGGGAGAAGGTCAGGTGACCAGGTGTGCGGCCACGTGCACATCCATCTCCCCCCCCTCGCAGGAGTGGCGTGGAGTGGCGCTGGCGTTTACTCACCGCAGAGACGGGAAGTCATTAGGGGAGGTAAACATTCACTTAAGCCTCGCTCGCTCTTTGACGCCACTCAAGGGCCTCAACGAGGACGCCGTGTGTGTGTATGTGTGTGTGTGTGTGTGTGTGGGGAGGTGTTAATTACCTTGAAAGCCCCTGGCAGCCGTTTGTCAGCGCTCCTTCACACAGCCTGTTCTCCGCCCTCCTCCATGTTCACCTCCACCTGGGAGCGATGGATCCAGGTCCTCCTCTGGTCTCCGTCCTGGTGGAGGAGCCGTGAAAACTCTGCTTCCACGTCCCATCAATTATGAAGATCCTGCTGTTCTTTCTAGTGTGAAAAGCAGAACCGAGGCGGAGTTTGTTGGGCGGCGGTGATGAAGGAACACGCCTAAATGGGACGGAGCTTCTGGATGGCGGCACCTCATCCCTGCTCTTGTTGAAATATTACAAAACGGCTTTCACTTCAGGAACCACCAAACATGAAATTGGGCTCAAAATACCAGGATGTTTTTCTTCTTTCTAGAAAAATTGTACTGCTACTAATACTGCTAATAATAGTAATTGTAATTATTGTTATGATGATGATGATGATTACTATTATTATGAAAAAAGGAGCAAAATGTTTGACCAAAGAGCAGCTGGCGGCAGGTTGCAGCGCCAGAGGCGGGCTGTCAATCATATCCTTCCAGCTGTCAATCATATCCACCCAGCTGTCAATCACATCCTTCCAGCTGTCAATCATATCCACCCAGCTGTCAATCACATCCATCCAGCTGTCAATCATATCCTTCCAGCTGTCAATCACATCCACCCAGCTGTCAATCATATCCACCCAGCTGTCAATCACATCCATCCAGCTGTCAATCACATCCGACCGTTCACCCTCTCACTCACACCTTTGTCAAACCGCAGACTGGTTTTGGATGATGGGAGGTCGATGGAGAAGCTTTGGGAACCCAGTGGAGAACGTGGGGAACATGAAGATCCTGGTGGACCAATGGACGCGGGCCTTCTGGACGATCCCCCGTATCTTGCAGGGATGGTTTCAGGATCCGGTCCAAATCTGGATCCCGAGGCGGCGGGGGTTCCAGCGGTGGAACCGAGCCGACCCGCCGGAACCTCCCCCTCCCCGGCGCCGCGTGCCGATTGGCCGGCCGGCGCTCCTGGCTCGGGTCTCCTCCGTGAAACATCTGCCTCTGGCTCGGACCGCAGAGACAAACGGCGATGGCGCCGCTCCCGCTCGGACGACGGAGCGCCCCCCGCCGGACGGGCCGGCGCCGCCAACCCGGACCGGGACCGGGTCCAGCTCCTGGGCGACCTTCCGCAGGATGACCGCTAACGGGAGAGGAAGACCAGGCCTCGGGAAGGACCAGGCCGGGTCTGCTGGTGGAGCTCGGAAGGCGTGAGAGACCAGCAGGACTTTGAGCCTGGCGAAGGTCTCGCCTCCAGGCTTGTATTTCGGCTCTCGGCCAAACAGAGCACAGACCGGGAGCGGCGAGGAGGGGGAGCCGGGAAGGGGGCGGAGCCTCCAAAGGGGCGGAGCCTCCATGCAGGTCCAGCCTTGGCTGTGGCTCAGCAGACCTGTGTGTGCCTGTGTGTTTGTGTGTGTGTGTGTGTGGTGGGGGGGGCATGTGACTTCTACCATCTGAGTGATTGCAGCTATGCTAATACAACTTATTGTATGGGTGTGTGTGTGTGTGTGTGTGTGTGTGTGTGCATTTTTGTCATCGCTCAGATCCAGCTCTGAAACCCCAGGTCAGAAACTGTTTACACACAGGGACATGCAATCGCCATGGGAACGACACCCAATTGGACACTGTGAAAGTTGTGGAGATGCTGAGAGAAGGTTCTGGATGCTCCTGGAAAGGTTGAAGATGGGTTTCAGGTCATGTGACACGGCGTGAGCACACACCTCACACACCTCCATGTTCTCCTCTGCTCCTCCTTTGTAGGGTTCAATACATGGTGTGTTTCTAATTAGGCGCCGTTCGATCGCCGCCTCCTTCGGAGCTCCGGGAGCAGCCGGGATGTCGTGTTGCCATGGAAACGGCAGGTTTTTTTCCCTTTGACCCGTTCAGGAGCCTTCAAAAGTCACCATGACCTTTTTCTCCCGTGAACCACCAGGTAGAGTTCATGTGTGTTTGAATATCAGACAGGATTTCAGGGTTCTGCAATACTTTGACTCACTGCCTCTACCTTCTCTGTGAGGACCTGGTAATAATAAGATGTGTGTGTGTGTGTGTGTGTGTGTGTGTGTGTGTGTGTGTGTGTGTTCATACTGCTGTACTTTTAATACTTTTATACACTGCTTCACCTCGTCCAGCCTCCACTTTCTATAGAAGAACTTAATAATAATAATAATAATAGCCTGCCTCTGTGTGTGAGTGTGTGTGTTTGTGTGTGTGTGTGTGTGTGTGTGTGAGTGTGTGTGTGTGCGCAAACAAATCTAGCTAATACCAGCTTTGGACGGGGGAGTTATTGTCCCATTTCTCCACCCAAATGAGAAGTACGGGGACGGAGAATGTTCCAGAATAGGAGGCGTCACATCAGACAGCAGGGATGTGCTGAGTGGAAGCCACCGCCTGGATTAGTGTGTGTGTGTGTGTGTGTGTGTGTGTGTGATTCTGGGAAGTAATGGGCGAGAGGCAGAGATTTATAGCTCCCAAACAGGCGTTTTAGAGTCGGGAGCTGAAATAAAGCCGATATGGTGCTTCGCCTGGTGGTGTGTGTGTGTGTGTATATGTGTGTGTGTGTGTGTGGGTGGGTGGGTGTGTACGGTGGAATCGGACGAGGCGGCAGTCGTTAGTGGTTATTACTGTGTTGTTATCATCTCATCATCGTTGTCTTTTCTTTCTTTCTGTGGGTAAATGAACAATGATCCCCTCATTGTGTTATAAATGTCTTTTTGTTTAAATAACAAAATATGTCATTCTTTGAACACAGACACACGCACAGACACAGACACACACACACACACACACACACAGACACACACAGACACACACATGAAGGCTTTTCAGAACAACAATGATTCCTGTTAAAGATCCTTAACCAGTGAATCGAACCATTTTATGACCAGGGGGTCTTAATCTTGGTTCCATAATTCAGAGACTAGTAGAGGAAACTGGGCTGATTTATTTTATTTATTCATTTTTAATTTTTTAATCAATCCTAATTTTACTTATTTTTGTTTTATTTCATGATAGAAATATTGAAAAGGGTGGATTTTTTGCATAATGGGTGGTTTGTTGAATAACAAACCCTCAATACTCAAGCAAAGAAAGAAACAATAATGAATTCATAAATAAATACACAGAAAAAAAACAAAACAACAAACCCTGCGAGCCCGAGTGCAGGATCAGCACTGTGGTTATCAAATGAATGAATGAATGAATGAATGACCTCTGTCGTCATGGTTACATCCCGACCAGTCGCCACGTCGTCACTCGGATTGATCGCGGCGAACGAAGGAGACCCGACCGAGTGTGTGAGCAGCGCCCGCCTTCCAGGTCACCCCCCCCCCCCCCGGCTCCGGTTCTCCGGCGGGTTCCACCTGCGGGTTCCACATGCGGGTTCCACCGCCGGCCCTCTGAAGCTCCAGGACGGAGCATGTGTGTATTCATGTGTTCATCCGGAGTCCTTGGCTCGGGTTAATTGCCTGTGTGGAGGGGGAGCCGGTGCCCCTGCTGCCCCCCACACCCGCGCCTTCTTATTCTGCAATTTCGACTTTCAAATGATAGCATTTTCTGTGCGTGCGTGTGTGTGTGTGTGTGTGTGTGTGTGTGTGTGTGTGTGTGCGCCCCCGCCCCGCTGGAAAGGCCGGAGGACTTTTCCCCTCATCAGGGAGTCGACTTCATTTGCAGGAGCAAACAGTTATTTGCGGCGGCGGCGGTGAAGCCATTAGCTCCAGAGATTGAAACGTATACCGCGAGCCGTGCGGCGGCGGGCCGCTAATCATGGCCGCCCCGCTACGGAGCGGGGGGGCGCGGGGTTAACAAGCGGGGGGGTAAACCCCGGCTCCCGGAAGCGGTTGCCCGTAGCGATACTGTTCTGTCCGTCCTGTTATTGATTATTATTAGGTTTGCGCCGAGCTGACCGCGCAACAGAGCCAGAGAACAGATATCATGCCACACACACACTTGGCTGATCAAGTGAAACACACACACACACACAATATATCCTAAGAATGACAGTAATGATAATAATCAGTTGCTTGAGTGTATGTATAAAGTGCAGCTGAAGTGTGTCGGGTGTTGGGCCGGCGGTCTGCCGCCCCAGGAGGGTTCTGGAGGGTTCTGGAGGGTTCTGGAGGGTTCTGGAGGTCGTTATAATGAAGAGTTTCCGCTGCCCCTCATAAAGTCATCTGACAGCTAATGTCCGCAAACACTGACCGGGCCGTCACTGCGAAGCCCTCCTGCGCCGCCGTCCCGTCTCCAGGAGGCCAATATTTACCTCATTACCCCCCCGACCGCCGCCGCAGGAACCCTCGCCGCGGACGGCGCAGCTCATCGCACCGTGTCAGGCCAGCTCGGAATAAAAAGCAAACCAAGAAGAGGTAAATAGATCATTTCTTCACACAGGCTGGAAGATAAAGGTCCTGCATGCTGTGATTACATGGAATATCATGGGATTACATGGAATATCATTGGATGACATCATATCTTCCACCTTTTCTCTGTTTTTCACACTTTTTTGTAATGTTTAATTGTTTTTCTCAATCAGTCCATTGATCCTAATTCAAATAAAACACTCACGTTCCTTTCTGTATTAGCATTGGCATTCTAAGTATTATGAGCATTATTATCTTTCATGGTAACATCATTATTGGCATTATTAACATTATTAACATTATTAGCATAACTAGAATTTTATTTAATTAATTGCCATTATTTGTTCAATTAATTAGTATTAATTAGTATTTGTCATGAGATTGCGAGATCTCCGCTGTGTTGCTGGGTCAATAAGAACCTTAATGGAGATCTAAAATCAAGCGGACCTTCATCTGCTGCAGTAAAGCTGATGTCCTCGTCCGAGGTTGTCGGTTCGATTCCGCCCGGTGTTGGTCATCGACCCCCTGGATCTTCATTCTCCATGATGAGGTGAAGGTCCTGTGATTTCAGCCAAATCCCTCTTTGGACCCCAAGTCCTGCTGGACCGCCACCGCTTCCGGTTCTGGACCGCGGTCACATGACCCGAGTTCCGGACCCGCGGTTCCATTCCCCCCCGCACGCCGTAGCCTGGCGGCGCGGCGCTCGGAAAGAATCCCTCTGCCTGCCCCTGATCTCATGGGGGGTTACCATGGTAACGGGCAGTCCGCTGGAAGAAACGGGACCGTCCTTGTTCCTAACATGGCGGCGGCGAAGAGAGCCGGGGACGCCCGGCCCCGCCTCCCGTACGGGCAGAACCCGCCGCCGGTCACATGACGTTTCTGCACGTCCACGGACGCACGCCTTCCCTCCGGGGGAACCTCTGCTCGCCACTTCCTGTCAGAACGGCGCCAGCACGTCCCCGCTCGCGCTTCCCCCGACCCTTTCTTCTTCGCCGCTGTTGGATCTATTCATGTGTTCACGGGAAGCGGCGGCCGCTTGTAGCTGCAGGTTATATTTAGGAGGCGCGGCGCCCTTCCCCCGGAAAGCTCTGGAATCTTAACGACGGCGCCGGAGGCCGGGGGCGTGGCCGGGCCCCGGCGGGAAACATGTCCGCCGTCGCCGCCGTGTGTTGGCTCACACCCGCCCGCTGCTTTCTTGTGTTTCCACACAAACATGCTGCTCCTCATACGGGCCGACATGGGGCGCCGCCGCCGCCGCCGCCGCCGCCGCCGCCGCCGCCCTATGCCG
>NC_141284.1:373663-397744 GCF_037954325.1 Fistularia commersonii
CGGCGCCGGGTGTCTTTCGCTCTTTTTAATGGTCGTCTGAAGGCACCGGTTCTGCAGACATGTGATGGAGGAGCAGGTCCGGGCTTGTTTACGCCGCCGTCGGTTCCAAAAGGAGACGCACGGCTTCCAGAGGAGACAGAAGATGGAGCGGACAGGAAGTACATCACGGTTCTGGATGCAGGAATGAGGCTCCGCCCCCAACTCTCCGTGCTGAATCACGCCGTCCATCCATCCTCCAGCCACGGCGGCGGAGGATCCCCGCTAACATGCTACGACTAGCTGTTAGCGTCTCAGAGGGGTTATTTCTCCTCACAAAGTAAATCTGGGCTCTCAGGTTCACCTTCTCTGCCTGCATCTGAGCCGTGCAGCACTGCTCTGTGTGTGTGTGTGTGTGTGTGTGTGTGTGTGTGTGTGTGTGTGTGCTCATTGCTCAGCTACCTGCCAGTGTCTGGGCTGCACACACACACACATGCACACACACACACAGAGCCCTGCTGGCTCATATTGAAGAGAGCGTGCACAGAAGCCTTCACAGAATGCATCTACGCTGTCATGTATTCACTCGTTCTTTTATTTCCACAGAACTGAACGTGAGACGGGTTTTTGCACCTTTTCATCTGACGACCCGTCAGCTAGTTAGTTAGGGATGCTATCGTGAAGGCGCAGGAACGTTTGGAGGAGGCGTCCAATCGGGGTTAGACGTCTCCTGGTCTTTGCCGGTCGTCGGTGACGAGGCTGAACTTTCACCGCTTTAAACCAGAACGTCTGAGAATGTGAACCTGCTTAAAGTCTCCTCATACTTTTACCATCCTTTGCAAACTAGGACTCGATATACTGAGGCTTTTCTCTGCATTTCTCTGCAGGCCAGACGCAGCGTCCGGCTCTCCCTGATGAAAGCCTCGGGGCCGGAGACTTTACAGGAGGAGAAGCAAAGGAAGGAGGATCCTTGGGAAGTCCTTCGGGTCAGAGACACCACTTACAGCTGATGGAAAGTAGCCGTTGCCTTGGTAACAGCAAGACCCATAAAGTGGCATGATGTCAAATTGGGCTGGTGTCTGTGAAGAGCACTATACCTGTGAGGACCTCCAGAAGACAGCTTCGCCTGAAGGTCCCGGTCCAATGTCGGACTCAAACGGTACGCCTTCACGGCCACGGATGCTAACACGAGGGCGACCGGAGGACAGGAACATCTAAACATTTGCTAATTTCTATCTGGTGGTCCACCTCCTCCAGCATCTCCACCTCCTCCACCTCCCCCAGCATCTCCAGCTCCCCTAGCTCCTCCAGGTCCTCCAGGTCCTCCAGGTCCTCCAGGTCCTCCATCTCCTCCAGCCTCTCAAACACTCTCACCAGGTGTCATCAAACGCCTTCCCTTGGCCCCGCCCCCGGCCCCGCCCCTGCCCCGCCCCCGGCCCCGCCCCCCCGCTGCACATTACTCCTCTAATTCAAACAACAGAATCCTGACAACAGGTTGCCGGGGCGATGGGTTCGGCTGCCGGCGCATCCCATAATGTCCCCCGACGTGGAGACCTGGGAGGGCAATTTACATTCAGACGAGGAGGAGATGGGAGTGTGCTCCACCCGGGGGAGGCCCATGCCGACGTGCGCACACACACACACACACACACACACACACACACACACACACACACACACACACACACACACACACACTCACAACACAATCATCAACAGCAGCCGGTGTCTCTCAGCAGGTCTCCAGAGAAGATATGCAGAGCTGGAGGAGGGGCAGAGCCTGCTGGAGGAGGAGGTCCAGACAGAGGAGCCTCTGTCTCTGCAGAACGCAGAAGACAGTGGAGGCACTTAGAAGCTCACAGGAGGGTGTGAGCCGACTACTAAGCTAGCTGGCTAACACACACACACACACACACACACACACACACACACACACAGAGGAACATCATTGTGCATTTGATGACCGCGGGTGAAGACGGTGCAGATCTTCCAGCAGACCTTTGCTGACCTTCATGGTCAGTGTCCCCCAAAGCCCATCAGGTGATGCTGTTATTTGGAGGCGACCCGTGAGGAGGTGTGACCCCGATGATGGCGGCGAGCTGCCGTCTCCACCGCGGAGAAGAGATGGAGCTCCGATCTTCTACATATTGTTCTGTGACTGAGACGAGCAGGCAAATCAAAGGTCTACCTCTGGAGGTGGTCCCCTCTGAAGATGGTGTCCTCTGGGGGATGGTTTCTGGAGGCTTTGTCCTCTGGAGACGGCGTCTTCCGGAGGTGGTGTCTTCTGGAGGTGGTGTCTTCTGGACACGGTCTCCACTGAGGCTGGACGACACCTCCTGCGGGAGCCGCGGGATGTTGACCTGCTCTGGTTCTCCGGTGCCGTCAGGTCCTGGGAGGATGGAGATGGTGAGAGGATAAACAGATGGAACCTGAAGCAGGTCACCTAGGGGTTAAAGGTCACAGTAGCTTAGCATCTAGATGCTAAAAAACAACCACGAAGAAGCAGCAGAACTTTGGCCAAAGATTTCCATGACCTGTGAGGTCCGAGCGAAGACATCCTGTACCTGGGTCGGAGAAGGTGCAGAGAACAGCCTGAAGACCAGCCTGATCTTCTCCTCTCCGAACCCAGAGGACCGGAGGAACCCACGGCACAAGTCTGGCTTCTCTTCAGCGACGTCGGCCACTGGACGCACCAACGCCGGCAAGCCCTGCTCCTGACCCGGTCCTTCAGAGAAGGTCCTGGTTCTGGGGAGGAGGAGACCTCAGCAAGCCCTGCTCCTGACCCGGTCCTTCAGAGAAGGTCCTGGTTCTGGGGAGGAGGAGACCTCAGCCTCGGCGCTGGCGTGACTCCGGCAGGTTCTTCAGGCGTTACGTGATGGAGAGGCGAGTTCCTGCTGACGGGAAGCAAGCTTTGAATCACTAATGCAGCCGCAACCGAGCGCGCCTATGCGTGTGTGTGTGTGTGTGTGTGTGTGTGTGTGTGTGTGTGTGTGTGTGTGTGTGTGTGTGTGTGTGTGTGGCTTTTAGAATGACTACAGTACAGAATACTCTGAGTACTCTGAGTACTCTGAGTACTCTGAGTACTCTGAGTACTCGGAGGTTGCGGGTGCAGCAGCAGGTCTGACCTCTGCCCTCCGAGCCTCAGCCGGGCCTCCCTGCTTTTCCTCTCAGCTAATAAACAACGTGCTCACGTACGTGCACATCCCGTCCATACTCGCCGGTACGTCCCGCTCGTGCACGGAGCCCACGTGCATGGAACGCTGGTGCACGTAGGCGTGCTGCTACACGGCGCTCATGATCCCATCAGGCCGCCGTCTGCGCCACTCCTGACCCTCTTATCGCTGACATTCACTTCCTGTTTGCACGTCTTATTGTGTGCGGGATAATGTTTCATGCATCGTGCACCGCACACACGCGCAAGCATGCAAGCACACACTCACACACACACACACACACACACACACACACACACACATCTCTAATCCCCCCACCTTCTACCTGCGCCCTTAATTCATTTTTAATCCAGCTTTGCCTGCAACGGGGGACATTTGCATCCGACCGTAATGTCATTACCCCCGAGTGTTATTTTGCTAAAAATCCCACTGTGGGGGGGGTTGTGACTCGGTGTGTGTGTGTGTGTGTGTGTGTGTGTGTGTGTGTGTGGCGGAGCTCCTCCAGATCCCAGAAAGCAGTGGAGATGATATCCCTCCTTGACATTCCTTCAATAATCCCCCTCTTGGTGCACCTGTCCTTGCACGGAGACCCAAACGCCACGAGGGTTGAATGGTGTGTGTGTGTGTGTGTGTGTGTGTGTGTGTGTGTGTGTGTGTGGGGGGGGGGATTCATCTCACTAATGAATTACCAACAAACCACAGCGATGGGCTGCAGTGTGTTGTACACCGAGGCAGGTTACAGCAGGACGCCCCCCCTCGAAGCCTGATCCCGGTGCTGGACTCAGTTCAGTCCTTCAAGTTCCCTGAACCCTCCCGGCCTTTTGCTGTTGTTGTGTTTTGTTCTTTTATCTTCCCGCCGTCACCGGCAGCAACTCTTGTCACGCAGAGAAAATACAGCGGCGCCGCTGATAAGCTGAGCGCCATCTGTCACCCCCCCCCCCCCCCCCCCCCCCAGGTACACGGGGGGGGGGGCTCCCCCTCCAGGTGACAAGAAATAAATGGGTTCCTGTTCTTGTCATCATGATGTGTGTTTTTCACCTATTTCTTGCCATTAGCTCCTGCGGAGGAGCCGAGGAGCCGAGGAGCCGAGGAGCTAATGAACTCTTTGTCTCGCTCCATTTTTCCCGTTCCGCATCCGTCGCCCCGCTTCGGCTCGCGGCTTCTCGTTTGTTCCTCGGCGAGGAGGCTCTGCCGCTCCGACGGACCCCTCCTCGCCGCCGCCCATTCAGGGGATCCTTGTTGGTTTCAGGGGCGCAGAACCTTCTGGACGCCTCCTGGACGGCTTCTGGTGACAAAATAAGGAAACATCTGCAACAAAGTAAAACAGAAAGACACAATTCACCGCCGGCTGAGCCCTGCACCCCTTAGTTACTGTTGCTAAGTTCAACTGGGTGACCTGTCGTTGAAATAGATTACATTACAAATTAGATTACTTTAGGTCTGACATCAGTATTGATTCATCCAGACCTTTGCCTCGTGTGCGATTGTCACTTATGGCTCCGAACATTAGCAGCCAGAAAGCCCAAGGATACACTCAGCTAGGCTGCTAACATCAGCAGCATCACAGAGACGATGCAGCATAACAGCAGCATCACATTAGCTCGTGCAAAAGGCTAACAACTGCTAACATTTGCTCCACATTAGCCTGGGCTAACCAGCTAACAGCAGCATCACATTAGTCCGTGCAAAAGGCTAACAACTGCTAACATTTGCTCCACATTAGCCCGGGCTAACTAGCTAACAGCAGCATCACATTAGCCTGTGCAAAAGGCTAACAACTGCTAACATTAGCTCCACATAAACCGGGTCGGGAAGTCAACACCTGCTAAAAACAGCATTAGTCAGGTAGGTAGAACCCGCTAGCTTCAATACTGTGCTGTGATTGGTCAGCAGTGTCACCAGGCCCGGCTTGGCAATTTTTTTATCTTCTTTACTTCAACGGCTGATGTGCTTTCAAGTTATATAGGACCGTGTGTGTGTGTGTGTGTGTGTGTGTGTGTGTGTGTGTGTGTGTGCCATATATAGCTGAAAAGTGAGGCTGTTACCATGGCGTCGAGGCGGGTGTTAGACTGTGAAGATGAGTTCTGCCCCAGGAGGAGGTGAGAACCTCGGAGAAGGAGCGTCAGAACACTTGTCTGTGGAACCAAGACCTCCACCTCCAGCTGTGTCTGACTGTGTGTGTGTGTGAGTGTGTGTGTGTGTCTGTGTGAGTGTGTGTGTGTCACTGTGTGAATGTGTGTATATGTCTGTCCATCCCAGAAGACAAGAGGAGTTGTCCCCCCCCCCCCAGCATCATCCCGCTGCTCTCTGATTGGTCGATCCTTACGTGACACCCGGGTGTTTGTTTGGAGGCTTAAACCTGGGGAGATGATGGAGAGATGATGGAGAGATGATGGAGAGATGATGGACAGATGACCCCCCCGAAGAAGAGCATGAGGATTGTCTGCTGGAGCAGATTAATGGCTTCCTTGCCGCCAAAATAATAACATAAAGCTTCTTTTTCTGTCTGGGCTCGAATCCCCATCATGGACGTTCACCTCCTGACCTGAAAGCCTCTGCTGCTCCTGAGAGGAACCTCCTGGTCCCCCACGCTCGCTCAGAACGCCCTCCTCTGTTGACCAGGTCCAGCTTGGAGAACAAGATCCTGCCTTCCATCTCCAGGGGCTCTGTGGAGCAGAGATCTGACGTTCAAGCGTCCCGTGAATAGAACGTTCTCTGCGGTTCCTTCAACGGGTGCAGGAGAACTTCTTTCATGGGTTTCGCTCCTTCCTGGGTTCTCTTGGTTCTTGTGTCCACAAACAACCGCAGTTGTGACCCGCTGAGAGTCTGCAGACCTCAGCCCTCCATCAGCACCTGGAGGAGGAGGAGGTCCCCTGGTCCAAGTCAAGAGGCTGAGGGTGGAGGAAGGCGCAAACACACACACACACACACACACACACACACACACACACACACACACACATACACACACACACACTCACACAGAGCTTGGGGTGTGTGTCAGAGGACCAGCCAGGCAGCTCCCTGCACCCTGCTACCTCACGAGCGTCCACCTTCGATGGGCCGCAGAAGATGTTCATCAGCCATGTTGACGGAGGGTCAGGGTGCAGAAGGACCTGTCTGGACAGCTTCCAGGAGATTGGGGTTGCAGATGTTCATGGAGAGAAACCAAAGCTGCTTTCTTCCAAAAGTAAAACATCTGCCTCTGTCAGGAGGACACGCCCCCCCGACAGAGGCAGGAGCTGACAGATAGTCTCTTATTCCTGTCGTTCTCCGGCTGCGCGTGTGTGTGTGTGTGTGTGTGTGTGTGTGTGTGTGTGTGTGTGTGGCTCCAGACGTCCTCCAGACTCCGGCTGGTAGGTCAGGAGGTTAATTACTCCGGACTTCATTAGTTCCAGCCAAGATCTACGTCCTCCGGCGTTTGACCTGGAACTGATTCACATCCTGCAAGAGAAGAACGGGAGCTTCCACACCTGCTCCATTTAGAAGACCTTTGTGGTGAGGAGGAGGAGGAGGAGGAGATCAAGATGCTGGAGAAGAAGCAGGGCAGCGCTGGAGGGAGAAGACTGACTCTGAGTGCTGACAGTTGTTCTGGCCCTGGTCCACGTGAGCTCTGATGGAAGTTCAGGTCCAAACTGGAACCAGGTCCTCCAGAGGGCCGGCACAGGAAGAAGCCACTCATTCATTCACCGTTCTTTCTGCAGGTCCGCTTGAGTCAAAGGCGGGTTTGGTCCTTCTGGCACCAGGTCCACGGGGTGGATGTGGGTCCACCGTGGCTCCTGATCCTCCAGGCTGCCGCCTCTCCACAGCGTCCTCCTGACTCCGCCCTCCACTCAGATCCTGCTGCAGATCCCTCCTGACGGACCAGGAGATCCTTTCATCCTCTGAAGAACCCTCAGAAGCCGGGTCTCCCGTCCCTGATCCGGGCCTGCAGATCAGCTCTGAGGAACCCAGCGCCGCGGCGGGCGGCGACACCCCCGGACCGATTCTGACAAGCTAACGTGCTAACGTGCTAACGTGCTAACAGCCCGCCGTGTGAGGACCTAATCCAGGCCTCCAGGGAGGAGGGGATTACTGGAGATCAAAGGATCCACAACAAGAGGTTCCAAAGACACACACACACACACACACACACACACACACACACACACACACACAATCGAGGTATTTTACAGTAATCAATGTCTCTATTCTAATTCTATGACCAATAAGTCTTCATTTTTCCTCCTCCTCCTCTTCCTCTTCTTCTTCTTCTTCTTCTCCTTCTTCCTCCTCTTCCTCCTCTTCCTCCTCTTCTTCTCGTCTCTCCCCAGAGCCTCCTCTTCCTCTCCCTCCCCCACAGTCTTTCCTTTCTTCCTCTCTTTCTTTCTGAAAGTCCATTTTCATTGCCATCTATTTCTGTATTTTCACTCGTCCTCTGTTTAATCCTCTTTTCATCCCCCTTTCATTCTCTCCTCCTCCTCCTCCTCCTCGCTCTTCATCCCGTCTTTATTCCTCTCCGGTCGATAAACCTCCTCCCAACGCTCCTTTTCCTCCTTTCTTCGACCTCCTCCTCTCCTCTCCTCCAAACTCCTTTTCTTAGTTTGAATTTAATTCCTTTTAAAGGGGTTTCAAAGTTGAATAAAAGCATCTGGGTTGGAAACACACAGACACACACACACACACACACACACACACACACACACACACACACACACATGGGTTTGCAGGCATTAATCCACCAGCTCCATGATGTGTTTCACAACATGGCCGCCGGCAGCGGCGGAGCGCCTCACCTGCGGCCAGGTCAGGGGGGCGGAGCTTATCCAGCTGTCAGTGGAGGAGAGGCTGGACCAATCAGAGGGCCTGATACAGAGATGTCCAAGCATTCACCCTCTCATTCAAACATCTGGACCGCGCACGGCCTCCAATGAACCGCCTACGTGTGTTTGGAGAGGAACCCGGAGAACCCTGAGGAACCCATGCAGACACGCGGAGAACATGGAGGCTCCACACAGGAAGGAACCCTCTGGAACCCCAGCAGGACCTCCTGCTGTGAGGCGGCGAGGCTCCTCAAGGTATGTTTGCCTACGGAGCTGCAAACATCTCAGGGAACCGTGGAAGTCACCTGCTAAAAGAGGAACGCTAATGGGTTCCTGCTTGGGTTCCGTTCGTGTTCTGCTGCCAGGGTTCTCTCCATGTTCTCATCTTCCTGCCGGTCCAAAGCATCAAGTCATCTCATTTGCAAATCTGGGGATCTCTCTGTCCCGAGCCTTCGTGTTCTTCATGCTCTCCGGCTTCTTCTGTCTAGGTTCTCCCGGGTTCTCCGTCTTCCTCCCGCGGTCCAGAACCAGTCCGCAGGTTCCCCGCAGACCGAGTCGTCCGCAGATGCGAGTGAGGCGTGAACGTCCGGCTGCGTGTTCATGCTAGCTGGCTAACGGCCTGTCGGACGTCTGCAGGTTTGCATCAGGAGGAGGTCGCCGAGCCCAGGTGACGGGACGCTGGCGGATCCCTTCCGACGCTTAATTCAATCCCATATCGGCCGCCTCCCCGGGCGCGGCGGCTGATTAGATGTTCTTCGAGAACCCGACCCGTTCTACATCTTATCAGAAGCCGGCGCCGGAGGCTCGGAGAACGCCGCCGCCGTATCGGATCCATCGCTCCGCTGAAAGGAAACGAAGGGCAATTTAAAAGCTCGGGTTTGGAGCTGGAACACGACTCTGAAGGCGGTTCTGCAGCGCCGGGTCAGGACCTTCCATGAGAACCGGGGAAGCCGCCCTCTCTTATCGCCATTAGAAGAACAATTACAAGGATAATAACTATAATTATAAGAACCGTTACGACGATAACAGCAACACGGCTACCGCTGCTAATACCAACACAAACATGGAAACTACTTCTACTAAGACTGCTAATGATAATAGCAACACAGCTACAATAACTACTGCTTCGACCAATGACAACATTAATAAGGATAATAATAATCCGAGGAGGAAGAACCTGAAGAGAACACAGAGCTAATGAGGTCCGGGTTTATATTCGGAGTAAAGCTGGTCTGCGTTGGAAGCGTTGAACTTTGGATGAGGAAAGTACAATCACACGTAACATTAAGAGGAAAGAGAAGATCAGTTGATAATCTGGGATGTTTGTGTGAGCAGCCATGTTGTTCAGCTGAAATCTAGTCTCCCAATTCCAAACAATCCAGAAAATATTTAAAACAAAACGAAACCTTTCAATCCACAGAGAGCTGCTCATTGCTTTAGCGCTCCAAGGCTAACCAGCTAGCAGCTGTTAGCATCACGCCGAGCCACAAACCCGAGCTTGAAAAAGCCGACAGAAACGGCGTCTTCCTGGCAGTCGGCTCGCCATGCAGGCGAAGATGTTGCTGCTGCACTCCTGGCGCAGCCGCACGCCGACGACACTCTTTTCTGCCCGTGTCCGTCGCACGTCTCCCGCGGTCGAGCGCGAGCGTCCGTGCACGCTGCTCAACACGCCGTCGCCTCTGCTCCCGCCGCAAAGTCCACAAGGCCCTCGCCGTTCCGGGACATCGGCCTCGGTCAGGACACGCCGGAGGAATCCTGCGCCACCTCCTCGGCATCCTGGTCCAATCACGGAGATCCACATCGAGGCTGGGGGTCTGCTGACGTTCTTAAAGTTACTCATGATGTCTTTACGCTTCTAAAGCGTCATAACGACAAACAAACTCCTCTTTAGGCTTCTTGGCTAACCTGACATATTTTAGCTAGCATCCTTTAGCTAGCATCCCGAGGCCTGGAGGAGATGGACGGCTCACAGGAAGTGGGAGGACAATGTTTATCAGGATCCAGGAGGATCCAGGAGGATCCAGGAGGATCCACGGGGATCCAGGAGGATCCACGGGGATCCACGGTGTGTCTCTGATTTCCTGGATCTCATTGAACGCATCAGACACGCCGTTTACTCGGTCACTTTTATCGACGACCTCTGACCCCGGCCTAATGACCATGTGCTGCTGCTGCTGCTGCTGCTGCTGGTGTGTGACGGCTGTAGATCATGGACGATGAACACGCATGTGTGTGTATGTGTGTGTGTGTGTGTGTGTGTGTGTGTGTGGGTCCATGAAAGCTGCAGAGCTCAGCTGAACAGGCGCCGCTATAAACCGTCTCGGATATTGTTCGTATCACGCGTGTCATCTTGAGGTCTGAGATGATGGAAAAGAAAGGAAAGAAGATTCTTGGTTGCCATGGCGATATGTTTTACAGCGCCCAGAAGATTGCCGACCTGAAAATAAAACGGTGTGGCGTCGAAGCAAGTGTGTGTCTTCTTGTTGCAGGACGCTCTATTTTGGTTCTGCTATTTGTTTTCACACATGTATTAATGACACTCAAGCACCTTGGACCTTTTGGACCTTTTGGACCTTTTGGACCTTTTAGACCTTTTGGACCTTTTGGACCTTTTGGACCTTTTAGACCTTTTGGACCTTTTGGACCTTTTGGGTGTTAGACCTTCTCCAATGACTTCCATTGTCGGATGCATCAACGATGACCACGAGAGGGAGTACAGAGGTCCTATCGTGAGTTTGGTTGAGCTGGGCACCTCCTACTCAACATCTTCAAGAACGGGGAGGTGGTTGTGGACTTCCGGAAGGATTGGAGGACACGGGTACCAAGCACCATCCAGGGTGAGAAGGTGGAGATCGTGGACTCCTACAAGTACCTTAGGGTCCACATGAACAAAAACTGGACTGGACGCACAACACGATGCCCCCTGCAGGAAGGGTCGGAGCACTGAGGTGGTTTGCATCGGTAGCTCCTCAAGACCTTCTAGCAGTCTACGGTAGCCGGTGCATCTTCTTGGGTACAGTGTGCCGGCGGGGCGCTGCCAGACTCAACAAGCTGGTGAGGAAAGCCTGGGACTGAACCTGGACCATCTTCACCGGGTGGTGTTGTGGCGGGTAAAGGACATTCACCACCTCACCCGTTCACTCCCAACTCTGCTGTCCTTCAAAGTCTTCTTGGTTGCAGCCCGCATGCCTTGTTTTGTTGATTTATTTTATTCTTGTGCTGTTGCTGCTTGATGTTGTCCGTTCTTATCCCTGATGTTGATGTTGTTCTCCCTGCTGTCTATTCATTTGTGGATGTCTTTGCTTTCTTCTGTCTTCTAATGTCTCTCGATTTATATTTATATTCAGATTTATTTTCTACGCCGCTGTGACAAAATAATTTTCCCTCTGGGGATCAATAAAGTTTATCTTATCTTTTGGACCTTTTGGACCTTTTGGACCTTGAACCCTCTGAGATGTAGAAGAGGCTCAGATGTCTTTCCCCCCCGAGAAGCAAATCCCCGCCGGCCCGTGAGGAGCGTCCTTGAGAACCGCCGAGGTGAAGGAGTCCTGCTCGCACCGCCGCCTCCGCCCCTTGATTTGGACCTTTCTGAGGTTCCTCGAAGGACGTAGAACTCTGCACGGCAGAAAAAGGCACGTCGGATCTGAGCTTTGAGAACATGATTGTAATCTATTCCTTCCTTCGGCAGGGAGGAAGTGTTTGCCTCTGGCCTGCAGGGTCTCTGGGGGCTTCACGGCCTCGGGCGCCGGTGGAGGAGCTGATCTTCACCGCGGCGGAGCGTCCCTGAGGCCCTCGCCCTCCCGAGGCCCTCGTCCTCCCGAGGCCCTCGTCCCCCGGGACACGAGGACGGAATGAAGACAAGGAGAAACGACCCGCTTGCAGAAGGTGGTCGCGCTGGTGTCTCCGACCCCAGGATCACGTGCTGGGTTCCCACAGCGATTGAGATCTTCAGCCGTAGGACGTTCACGGCTCTCGGCATCCATCTTCCGTTCCGACGCCGGACCTGAAACCGCGGTCCCGGAACCTGGCTCCAGGTCTTTGCTTGGGTTCCTGGATCCACGGCGGCAGCGGCGACCTCCAGATCTTCTGCAAAGGACCCACGAGGCGGCCGAGTGGCTTCAGTCACCCACGATTCTTCATTTAGCATTTGTCGCTCGGCTAAATATCAAAGGTTACAGAGGCCAGAGCACAAGAACATGCTAACCTTCAGGTCTGGAGGCCTTCCTGCAATAACCTACAATAACCTGCAATAACCTACTATAACCTCCTGTCCTCGCCGTCCTGCCCCCCCTCCCGCCCCACCAGGCGGCGGCTGATACACTGTTTGCGGTCCAATATTGCTTCTAATCAATGATGTGATCCATGTTCTCCGCCTGAGCTCTCAAATGAAACGTGGGTCTAATTCCATTAATGTGAAGCCCCCGGCAGCCCGCCTGCCCCCCCACTCCGGGAACCAATGTGTCCTCCATGCTGTTCGCTTTGAAACGCCGGGCTTCTGCTTGAAGCGGCGTGGGAGTCAGAAGCCTCGGCCCCGGGGTCTTTGGGGGCTTTTTGGGGGGTTCGGGGGGTTTGGGGGTTTCTTGATCCGCCCTGTAGTTTCCCCTCAGTCCATCTGTGTGGCTGTCAGCAGCTGCTCATGGAGGTGAGGGAGAAGGAGGCGTCCACAGTGCTGGAGGACTCTGAGGGAACCGGGTCCTCCTACCTGGTCCACCTCAGGTCCTCAGCAGGTTCTCTGCCCAGTGTGAGCGACGACAACTGCCGGGTCTCCATGGTAACCGGGGTCACGCCAAGCCGCTGGGACGGCGGAGGGATCCAAACCCGACCAGTCGCGCAAAGACTCGCCTTCAAAGGAAGTTATTGATTTTCAAAGATATTGAAGTTCATCCAAATATGGGTTGACGCCGCCCGATTGGCCGGGAATGAACGATGTCGTTCCTATTAAAGGTCCCGTCTTCGTTTTCTTTAACGTCGCCGCATTGTGTCTCCAGCGGGCTCGGTTGCACGGAAGCGTAATCCTCTCCGATCAATAGCTCGCTAACAGAGGAGCGGCGTCGTTACGCCCGGATCAATACCAGAACACGAGCGGGAAGCTTTGGAGGTCTGGGCCGGATCTTCCATCCCGAAGGAAGCTCATCAACAAATACTTGATCTTGAGTCGCTCGCTTTGTAGGAGCCGAAGCAAAAGAAGCCTCTGGAAGATCTGCTCTGAGGACCACGTCCAGAAAGGAGGTCCTCTTAAGCTCAGCTCCTGCTCTGACTTCACATCCCCACATTCCATGTTGCTGCGTGACGTCTCGAGCCCACCTCCACCTCCACCTTCACCTCGCAACTCCACCTCCACCTCCACCTCCACCTCCACCTTGACCTCGACCTCGACCTCCACCTTCACCTCCACCTCCACCTCCACCACATCAAGCCTTCCACCCTTTGCCTGAAAGCTCAGGAACCAGAAAAACACCTCGACCTCCTGCCTGTGTGTGTCCATGATTGACAGGTGACCCATCTAGATGGAAGCTGCAGGCTCCTCGGTGAGGAGCATCGAGCTGCGTGGGTGAAGGTCGGCGGGATGGAGAGATGTTTTCTCCCCCTCATCCCGGCGGAGGGGAAGCAGAGCCGAAGATGTGAGGATTATTCAGCGTCACCTGAGAAGCAAACAGATAAAATACAATCTGATTATGTTTCGTCGGATGGATTTGGCGGCTCAGATATCCGAGGAACTTCTCTGGGCGTGAGGAGTTAATCCTAAGTTCCGCCGCAACGTCTGACTCCACTGTTTTACGGTTCATCCGACTCGACCAGGGGAAAAGAAAACCCGAGTGCAAAGTTAGGAGGAGACGTCTGAGTTAAACAAAGACAGAAAGGAAGCCTCATTCTGGTACCTTCTTCAGCAGGAGAAGGACGCCGGGAGCCGCAGGCCGGGTCGAACCTTCGATAAACCTCGGTTCTATCAAGAAGCGCGAGGAGTTCGATGTCCGACGGAGAAACATTACCGTGGGAAGTGTGTGTGTCGGCGGTTGTGTGGTCATGTTAGCGCAGTGGCTCTGTCGCAGCACTGCGGGGATTAGAGAGGAAGGAGGAGAAAGGCAGGAGCCGGCTGATCTTCAGGCCTCGGCCTGATCCGCTCAAGTGAAAATCTGACACTCTGTTTAGGGCCGGGCCGTCCGTCAGCGCCGGGGGGGGAGTGTGGAGTGGGGTGGGGTGCGGTAGTGTGGGGCGCACAGGGGAGCGTGGAGTGGGGTAGTTTGGGGCGCGTCCATCGGCGTTGAATCTGCCGGCACGCGAGGTCAGTGTGGGCGTCGTGGCTGCAGCTGCGAGCCGCACGTGCCCCCGGATCGTTAGCTTCGAGGCTAACGGTCCGAATGAAGTCCCGGCGTTCTGACGCGTGTTTTCACTTCCTCACAAAGGAACGGAGCAAATAAAAGAGGATCTATTTTCATTTCCGCTCAGAAAGAAAGTGAACTTTCTAAAGTTAGCGTTAGCATAAAAAGTAGCGCAGCGGCCGGCGGGGCCGGAACAGTCCGACGTGTCTTTTGTGATATCGTTCGCCGTGGCGTTCGGGCTGCCGAGTGCCGCTTAATTACACGTCAACGTGCGAGGCGCCCCGACCCCCCCGAACCCCCGACCCCCCTCCGGATTAGACCCCGGCGATCAGAGCCCCCCCCCCGCCCCCCCGGCCCGATTCACAGGCGTGACCCAGATGGGACGGCAACAAAAGGAGGCGAATCAGAGAGAGCGTGAAATATAAAAGCGGAGGCTTAGAGCGCGACATATGAAGAGGAAGAAATGCGAGCGACTCTCCCGCTGCGCTCCTCCAGGATTCTTCTAAATCCGCCATTCAGGAGGAGGAGGCTGAACTCCGCCGAGGAGCAACGCCACGCCGCATTTATCCCCTAATTCCCGCTGATTGTGCCGCTCGCTCCCCGCCAGAACAGGAGACGGATTCTGTCCGCCGGCGCCGCCGCCCCTCCTCGTCCTCGCCGCCGCTCAGCGTCACAGCCTGCGGTTTGTTCCGGCTTCAAAGGTGGACGCCAAGCGTTCCTCGCCGGCGATGTCGTGCACAAAGTGTTTTTACTGTCTTTCCCGTGCGATGGTGTGATGTGTGTGTGTGCCGGACGGGTCTCCCGGTTCCGACCCGGCCGCCGCTCCCTGAGCTCCGGTCCGGCCCGGGTTCCCCGACCACTGTGTGTGTGTGTGTGTGTGTGTGTGTGCACGTGCGTCTGTGTGCGTGTACGTGTGCGTCCGTACACTCCCACTGTTGCCTTGTGGCACTTTTCCACCTCACGCCTGCAGCAGGACCGGGTTCTTCCTGCTTCTTTGCCGGTGCGTCTTCATTCCCGCCTGAGGCTCTGAGGCGGCGAGCCGGGACTGAAGTGTGACATCATCGGACCGCCGGCCTCTCGTCGACCAGAGGATGCGTCCGCGCCAAAATCAAACCGGCCATCTTTAAAAGAAGCTAAGCTAGGTGTTAGCATGGCTGCGTCTCGGCCTGTAGCCTCCTCTGGAGCTTCCGCTTTGAGTGACATCCAGCGTTTCTTCCATGAGAAACGATTAAATCACAGGCCTGGTCAGCTTTCTTCTGATGGAAGGTGAAGAACCAAAGTATCAGCCTCAAAAATGGCTTTGCTATTTGCTAAATCCATATTTTGGTGTGTCTCTGGATTGAAACAAATGAATGAATGAATGAATGAATGAATGAGTGAAAACATACATAAATGGCATCCAACCCAGATGGGAGATATTAGCCAGATGCTAATGAAGAGCTAATGCCTGCTGATTCTCAGAGCTGCATGGTTTCTACCCCCCCCCCCCCCCCCCTCCTCCCGTCTCCAAGGAAACGGACAGAGCCGTGGACACTCGTCACTTTCAGCCCGTCTTCTCCTTCTGAGGTGTTTTATCTGGGAAGGATGTGCCGTCCACGCCTCCAGAAGCCAGCACCGATTGATGGAGGAGGTAGAGTTGGAGGTTGGGGTGTGTGTGTGTGTGTGTGAGAGGTGTGAGTGTGTGTGTGTGAGGGGTGTGTGTGTGTGTGTGTGTGAGAGGTGTGTGTGGGGGGAGGTGAGGGTGGTGTTGAGGCTGGGATTCCTCATCCATCTGATTGTGGAGAATAAAAGGCGGATCGATGAGCAGCTTCCCCGGCGCTCAGCAGGTAGATCCTTTATCTGCAGCGTGTAGCAGCACACCTTATCTCCTCCACACCCCACCTGCCCCACTCAGGGAAGCAATTATGTTCACAATGCCCCTCCCCCACCCACCCGGAGAATTAGACCAACAGCAAGACACTGCTTGTTGAACAAATAACAGTGGTGTAGGAACCTGAGGGACCTGAGGAACCTGAGGGACCAGAGGAACCTGAGGGACCAAAGGGATCTCAGAATTAGGAATTGAATAATAACCCTAACCCCCCCCCCCCCCCCCCACACACACACACACACACACACACACACACACACACCGCTGACCTGGCCCACCTGGAGGGACTCTAAATTAGATCATGAGGCGGTGGAGCACAACGTATCAGCTCATTGATCCCCACCGACACACACACACACACACACACACACACACACACACACACACACACACACACACACACTGCCCTGCAGTGAAGCCTCCTCACACTGGGTGCAGAGGAAAGGTGTGAAATAACGGCGGGAGAGCCAGACGTGCACAGGCGGCGAGCAGTGACTCACCTTGCCCAAACATACACACACACACACACACACACACACACACACACACACACACACACACACACACACCTGCATGCAGTTTGTCCTTTCCACAGAAACATGGGGGGTTAAAAGTAGGAGCACAAAGAGCGGCGGGGCAACGTGCCCCCGGTCACATGACTCGGTGATGATACAAAAGTCATGTGGTGGAATAACACACACACACACACACACACACACACACACACACACAAACACAAACAAACACACACACCCACGCCTCAGTGAACTGTGACATCATTGCCATGAGAACACACTCAACAATGCGCAGAGCTGTGCTAACATGGAAATGCTAACTTGAGTGCCGCAAATGTTAGCATGGCTTCTGGAAATGCAAACAGGGCTAATGAAAAGGCTAATGTGGCTGGAGAAAATGCTAGCTTGACTGCTACACACGCTTGAGGGGCCGCAAAGAGGGCTAAAGTGGCTGCGGAGACGACGATACGACCGAAGATGCTAATGTGGCTGCTGAAGATGCTAATGTGGCTGCTGGAAACAGAAAGGCGCCGCTGAAAAGCCCGCTCCATTTAGATTTGTACAGATAACTGGAGAAGAAAAAGGAAGTTGTTGAAGGTCAGAGGACATCAGGGAACATTTTATTCCCACGTATTCACGGCGCTGTCGGGGGGGCGTGGGGGGCGTGGGGGGGGGGGGGATGATGGGTTTCCTCTCCTGACAGACCTTTAAAACGCCGGCGCAGGAGGCGACGGCAGTGGCCTTTGTTTTGCTGAGGGAGAACGAACGGCGAGGAGCTGGCAGCGTCCAGGAACAGGCTCGGGCTGGAGAGCATTCATCAACACACACACACACACACACACACACACACACACACACACACACACACACACACAAACACACACACACACACACACAGACCATTAGCTCTCCGACCCTCCGAGCAACGATTGGTTTGCATAGACGCGGAATCTAATTTAATGTAATTTCATTTATCACTCCGGATTAGATTTTATGTTGCTACTTAATAATTTAGGTGCGGCAGAAAGCTCTCCTGGCGCCCGCCGCGCTCTCAAAGTGCTAACGGTGAGGAAGGGATGACCCGGAGCTAACGGCCGACATCATTTACTCGGCCGCGCGACAGCCGGAGTTTATGGAAGAAAAAGGAGCTGGACTGTGAAATGTGAACGCTTCAGTGTTTGGGGGGTGAGGCTGGGGGTTGAGAGGGTGAGAGGGTGAGAGGGTGAGGCTGGGGGGTGAGAGGGTGAGAGGGTGAGGCTGGGGGGTGAGAGGGTGAGGCTGGGGGGTGAGAGGGTGAGAGGGTGAGAGGGTGAGGCTGGGGGGTGAGAGGGTGAGAGGGTGAGGCTGGGGGGTGAGAGGGTGAGGCTGGGGGGTGAGAGGGTGAGGCTGGGGGGTGAGAGGGTGAGGCTGGGGGGGTGAGAGGGTGAGAGGGTGAGAGGGTGAGGCTGGGGGGTGAGAGGGTGAGAGGGTGAGAGGGCGGCGCTTGGACATTGTCAGGGTTTGAGATTTAATTGAAACAGCAGGAGCTCCACGTTTCCGGTCCTCTCCTGGCTTCTCTCTGAATGTTCGTCTGGAGGCACTTCTGCCAGAAGGTCCAGAACGCGGTCGAAAATAAAAGAAATCAAAATACAGGCAGCAGAGGAGAACTTTCTGTTGGGTCGGGAATAAAAATGCTAACATTGATCGACAGTAAAAACAAGACGCAGATGTGGAGCAGGACGTCCTGAGCGGCACCTGTGGAGGCTCAGGGGGGCCGAGCCTGCGGACCTCTGGAGGGGGTCTGGAGCTCCAGAGCTCTGGAGCTGAGAAGCTGTGAAGATATGAAGATATGAAGCTGTGAAGATATGAAGATATGAAGACCAGTCCCACGCAGGAGGTCAGGGGCTGCACTCCTGTCCTGGAGGCAAACAGCTTGTTGGCAGGGGCAGGAGGGGCAGGAGGGGCAGGAGGGGCAGGAGGGGCAGGAGGGGCAGGAGGGGCAGGAGGGGCAGGAAGCAGTTCTTCAACACTGCTCCTCCTTTATGAGTGAGCTCAGGGGGTGCGGGGGGGCTTTTTATTGGTGGCATTTGGGTTTTAATTGGTTCATTATTTTTTGAAATTACAATCTTAAACTCTCCTGACTGCCACAGCTGGGCTCAGAGCCGCGGGGACGGGGTGGGACGGTGGAGGAGCAGGGAGGAGGAACATGGGGGAGATGTGTGGAGGAGGAGGAAGGTGGAAGAAGAACATGGAGATGTGTGGAGGAGGAGGAAGGTGGAAGAAGGTGCAGGAAGAAGAACGTGGAGATGTGTTAAGAAGGAGGAGGAGCACGCTGAGAAAGAAAAGTGAAGCCCCGCCCCCGAGGTCAGAAGGTTTGCTGGATTCATCCGTCTCCGGTGGTGTGTCGTCCAATCACGGCCGTCCTGAGGGCGGGGCTTAAGCCCGGCGGGTCACCTGTCCATCACAGGGTCACCCGTCGTCCATTCGGCCTCTCATTTTCTCCCGTGGTCTTCAGTGAACTGATGCCTGGTCCTTGGAAGATGGAGAACATGGAAGGAACCCACGGAGACCCTCCTCTTCATCTGCAGCGCTGCTGGGGGCCGGAGGAGGAGCTCGGACTGGAGAGCAGACGTCTTTTCTCACTGTGTGTGTGAGTGTGAGTGTGTGTGTGAGTGTGAGTGTGTGTGTGTGTGTGCGTGTGTGTGTGTGTGTGCGTGGGGGGGGCAGCAGAAGAGCCTCTGCTGCTGCCACCTCTGTGTCCGTCCATCCATCCGTCCTCCCTCTCCTCCTCCATCCAGATAATGTCTGCCAGCCTCTCTGCTCTGATGGTGAGAGCAGTTTATCTCATAAATGTAAATGTGTGTGTGTGTGTGTGTGTGTGTGTGTGTGTGTGTGTGTGTGTGTGTGTGTGTGTGCGCTCTCCAAAGCCGTGGTGATTGGCAGTGATCTGGGCGGCGTGCAGATATCTGCGTGGGCGTTGCTCCTCGGGTTGTGATAGGGAGGCGACGCTCAGCTGACAGCCAGAACGACGGGGGCGCCGTGGAAACCATCGTCGACGACGACGGCGGCTCTTTATCGCCGAGCGCAGACGTTTTCCGGTCCAAGAGACGGAGATATCTGCACGCCGCTGAGTCACGGCGTCCAATCCCACGGAGGGAGGTGGAAATCGGCTTCCACGCCATTCGCCGGCTGGTTCCGGCTGTAAGGAGCGTCCAATCCCGTGCGGCGGAGGCTGCCATGTGACGGTGCCATGTTCTCTGTTCGTCGCCGCCGCGACCTCCGGATCAACCCTCCAGTTGCGCCGTGGCCATTTTTAATTTTCCGCCAAACGACGCGGCTTCCACGGAGCGCGCGGCGAGGAAATCAATGCGGACGCTCGATTCGCCGGAATCAACGCCGCCGCTAATCCGGGCCTCCGGCGCTCGGAGCGCTGGGAAAAAAACACAGCTTTGTTTCTCAGGATGTGTTTTGTTTTTCTTTCTGGACCAAAAGAAGTTGAACTTCGCTTTGACCTTTTCTGGCGCGGAGCTCCACGATGGCGAGGGCCAACAGGGCCAGGGGGCGGGACCAGGGGGCGGGGCCAGGGGGCGGGGCCACGGCCCGGCTCCGTCCACCGCTCGCGCCGACGGCCATTTTGGAAGAGGCTGAGGCCTCCCTCCCGGGGTCAGCGGCCGGCGGGAGTTGGCGCTCCCGCACGCGCCAGGAGGTTTCAGGTTCTGAGCCGCAGAGTTCCTCTGCAGGTCGGGGGCGGGAAGGATGATCGGCCGTCTTCCATCCTCTCCTCTGATTGGGCGGCTCGGCCTCAGATCGCTTGGACGTGTCGTGGTGACAGTTGACGTCGGCGGCTTCCCAAGGTCACCTGAGGTCACCTGAGGTCACCTGAGGTCACCTGAGGTCACCGGCTCATCGGGAGCCCCTGGATTACGGTCCGAACCAGATGACCAGGTTTCCATAAAGCCCTCAGAGACGTGGAAGCCACCACACCTCGGCTCCGGTCCTGCAGATGAACCTGAGAGGCTCGGAGTCCGTTGCCCGCGGTTACGGGCTGAACCATTATCCCCTCCGACCCCTGCAAGCTCCTCACTGAATCCCGGCCAGTACGGACGTGTGGTCCGGATGACCTTCGACCCCCCGAGTCTGAGGGTCGCGGAGACGAGGCGGCGGTGAACCAGCTTCGGTTGGCGGCGTCAAAAAGAGCAGGTGGTTGAAATGATCCCTCAGCAGGAACATCTGAACCCGAACATTTGGTGATCCTCGGCCGAACATCCGGGAGATGCGACGTTTGTGAGCGAGCGGCGAGATCACAGAGCAAACATGGCCGCCGCCGGCGCCGCTCGGGGACAGGAAGCAGAAGAAAGAACTCGTGGAGCTTCTCAGAGCTTTAACTTCAATGACCAGAAGAAGCTCAGAGCTCCTCAGCCTGGAGGTTCCTCTGTGCCTGCCAGCTCAGCTCCAGCGCCTCGCCGTGAGCCACCGCCATCTTGGAATGAGGAAAGATCAAATATACAGAGAGATGTGTGTGTGTGCGTGTGTGTGTGTGTGTGTGTGTGTGTGTGTGTGTGTGTGTGTGTGTGTGTGTGTGTGTGTGTGTGTGTGTGTGTTGTCACAGAAATGTTCCAAGAAATCACAGTAATGGAGAGATGTTGAAGCTTCCTGGCAGCAGCGGCGCCAGATGGGAGAAGATTGGAGCTGTCAGGGGAGGAGGGGGAGCTGGAGATGCTGGAGATGCTGGAGGAGCTGGAGGAGCTGAGGGGGTTCCAGCCCAGGCGTGTCCACCAGGACCCAGTTATTAAATGAGAAGCAACTGTGAAGCATCCAGACCACCACCGCCAAGATGGACGTCCAGGCGCCTCAGGAGAAAACCTGCAGGAGATGTTGGAGGCTTCGGCGCACAGGGAGGTGGTGGAGAGAAGATGTACAGATAAACACAAACACAAGCAGAACTGCTCCTCTTCTTCACCCTACACATCTCCAGGTCTTCATGTCTCCATATGTCCAGGTCTCCATGTCTCCATGTCTTCAGGTCTCCAGGTCTTCAGGTCTTCAGGTCTCCAGGACTTCAGGTCTTCATGTCTCCAGGTCTTCAGGTCTCCAGGTCTTCAGGTCTTCATGTCTCCAGGTCTTCAGGTCTTCAGGTCTCCAGGTCTCCAGGTCTCCAGGTCTTCAGGTCTCCAGGTCTCCAGGTCTCCAGATCTTCAGGTCTCCAGGTCTCCAGGTCTTCAGGTCTTCAGGTCTCCAGGTCTCCCGTCTCCACGCAGTGATGGTTTTCTCGTCTATCTGAAGCCAGGGTGGGTTTGGTTCCTCGCTGGCGGCCATGTTTGGACCGAACCACCGGCGGCAGTGATCCCACCTGGGCTGAACCATCTGAGGAGGGCAGAGGGCAGGTCAGGTGGATCATCCCACAGCTGGATTACTGTCTTTATGCTGCGTCAGGATCTGATATGTAGATGATGTCATTTAGATGATCTTGAAGGCAGATCGGGTCTTACAGGTGGATTAAGGTCTAGATTATGTTTTCAAGGACAGATTTTAGGCCAGATTATAGTCTGATGTACAGCATAGAGATGATGTTTCAGGGCAGTCCAGGTTTATAAGCTAGATTACACTTGTAAAGGTGGATTATGGTTTTGAGGGGAGATTAAGGTCCTCAGCGGACGACGGCGTGAAAGTCTCTCCTCAAACCGTTGTTTTTCCAAACCCTGATAAGAAGACGATCACGCACAATGTCAGCGTGTCCCTCGGGGGGGGGGGGGGGGGGGGGGGGGGGGGGTGACATCATCTGGACGCCGCTTTGCAGGACCCTCAGTGGGGGGGGGGTGGAAACACCTTGATTAAATTCTAAGGTGAGATTTTCATCGGGTGATACGTCTCAGAGAGTGTGTGAGTGTGAGTGTGTGGGTGTGAGTGTGTGAGTGTGTGTGTGTGTGTGTGTGTGTGTGTGTGTGAGAGTGTGTAGTGGCTGACAGAGAGGACACACTGCTTGTCAGCAAAGTCATCTTTTCCCTGCCGCAACATCTGTTGTGATTGGGCGCCGCCCTGGAAGGAGGCCATTAATCTCAGCCGGGACGGCTCCTTATCGCCGCCGCTGACAGGCGGGGGGGCGGGGGGGGGGTCATGTGATTCTTTTATATGCCCCCCCCAACACACACACACACACACACACACACACACGTCCATGTTTCTTTCTGTACTTTATACTCATCAAGCGTCCCCCTGACACCTAGGAATAAGAGACAGAAATAAAAGAAATAAAAGAAATAAAGCCCCCCCCCCCCCCCCCACACACACACACACACACACACACACAATCCTCACAACCATTTTTATTCTAAAAAAACCTTTATTCACTAAGAGGCTCCTGTTGGATCGATGCTCTGCTCGTCATCGTGGCATTTCCAGCGGGAGCCGGGTGTCGCTCGGGCCCTGAATGCAGCACCATGACATTTACATAAGACATTTACCCCCCCCTCCCCCCCCTCCCCCCCATGAAGATGTTAGATAACAATGGTGGCTTGTCTGCATGTGATTGACATGTGATTGACATGTGATTGACATGTGATTGACAGCTGACCTGCCCAGGATCAAACCCCGCCTCTCACACTGACGCCAGCCAGGATTGGCTGCTGCAGGAACAAGTGGACCAACACACAGGTGAGCCAGGACCCTGCAGGGAGCAGCCATACACACCGCCTGCTCAACCCAGAGAGGAAACACACACACACACACACACACACACACACACACACACACACACACACACATTCATTTGATGAATTCATGTACTCTCTGAATGTGCACCAAAGGAGGATCCTTCTCTCTGCTCTTGGAGACGCAGGAGGACCTCCAGGATGCAGGAGGACCTCCAGGATGCAGGAGGACCTCCAGGATGCAGGAGGACAGAAGGTGTGAGATGTTTCGATCCACATGCTTTTATTTTGAAACACAAACTTTGACTTTGTGCGATGAAACACGAAGCTTCCTGCCTTCATGCTATTAGCATTCATGCTATCACTGACCGTTAGCGCTGCGGTGGAGGAGCGACTTCTGATCTGAAGCTCAGAGAACGAGTCTCAGTGGGACGGGTGACGCTGAGGACCACGCAGGGGTGTGAAGGTACCCTGGACCTCTAGAGCTCTGCACTCCAGACAGAGAAGCTGTGCTCAGCCAGGCGGTCTTCACGGTCTACCAGCATGCCAACGTCTCTGAGGAGTCTTCATGTTCTCCCAGGTTCTGCGTGAGGTTCCTCAGGGTTCTCCGGGCTCCTCCCGCAGTCCAAGAACATACAGGAGGTTCAGTGGAGACCTGGATGGTCCAGATGAGTGAATGAGAAGGTCTTCATAGCAGCCGTCGCACCAGAGGAAGACAGCGCACAGCTTTGGTGTGTGTGTGTATGTGTGTGTATGTGTGTGTGTGTGTGTGTGTGTGTGTGTGTGTGTGTGTGTGTGT
>NC_141284.1:397764-422764 GCF_037954325.1 Fistularia commersonii
AGCTGAGAAGGAGCAGAGATTCACATGAAACTAGTCAAGGTTCATGTTTGTGGGAAGCTGACACGGAGGTAATAACCTGTGGATAGAACACACACACACACACACACACATGCACACACACACACGGGATGGGACTGAGATGCTGTGCTGATGAAAATACCAATAAGGTTTTGTTTTGTTTGATTTAATGTCACGATAGATAAATAAAGCCGGGGCTGATGGTCGCCACGGCGACGCCGACCGGCACCCTCGGCTCGAGGCGGCCATCTTTTTACGACCCCTTCAGTGCTTCCTCCCAACTGAGCGCGTGCAGTGAGGAGGTGTTTACGAGCCCCCCCCCCTCCCCCCCCCCCCACCTCTCTTCACTTTGGTTCGTCCCACAGTTTATCCAGGTTTTACGGCTCCTCGGCTGTAAAGCTACTGTGTTAACTTCATGTTGCTTTTCCTTCTTTATTACATGGTGATAGTGGAGGGACTGCATGCACACACACACACACACACACACACACACACACACACACACCTCGCTCATCTTGTAGGGTCTGCTTGCGTCTGCTTGCTTGTTTTCCCGGCCCTTGTCGGACGCGGCGCTCGGCTCCGAGGCGAAGGATGAGCAAACACGAGGAAACTTAGAATAGCTGTTGTCGTGGCGACGCTGAGACATGAACCCGTGCCCCCCCCCCCCCCCCCGACCGCCTTATTTACTCAGGTATTGATCGGGGCGCGAGATTTTCTCCACGGAGATCCACCGCCGCCGTGTACCGACAGGAGCCAATCAGATTGGATGGCGTTTGACCCCGAAGACGTGGCCGCCCACGTGTGGAAGAAACAAATGAAATGAAGTGAAATGAATGGATGAACGAGGCCACGAACAGATGAATAAAGGTAACGCGAGGGAACTATTTTAAAGTCAATTCAAATAAATGAACGAACAAAGGGAGGAAAGAATGACTGAATGAATGAAAGATTAAAAACATCATGACATTAAAACATGAATAAATAGATAAGGTTTGGTGACAGCGAGGTCCACCTAAAGACCTCCAACCATTCACCCTCTCATCCAGACGTTCCAGAGACATTCAGCCGTTCACCTTCGTGCAGCTGAAGACTCCCGAGCACCCGGAGGATCTTCTGCCAGGACGTCAGGCTGAAGACGCGGCGCCGCGGCGTCCCCGTCCTCCGCCGGGCCAGACGGCGGCGGCCATCTTTTGATTTCCGCCCGGCTTTTCACGTTCTCGCAGCGCCATAAATTAGCTGCCATCAATCTTCCCTCTGGTGTGTGTCCCGGCACACACACACACACACACACACACACACACACACACTCAAACGCGGGCACGCATACGCACACTCTCAGCTGTTACCGAGCGTGAAGGAAAGCAGCTGTATGTTTGCGAACCGTCCATAAATCAGATGTGCGTTCTGTAAATACAATTCAAAGATGGCCGACACCTCATCTAAGTTATGCGCTGTCATGTCCGTGTAAATCACAGACTTCCTGTGGAGGCGGGGCTTATCTCTGCTGGCGCCCGATGCTCCTTGGAGGCGGGGCTTATCTCGGCTGGCGCCTGATGCTCCTTGGAGGCGGGGCTTATCTCGGCTGGCGCCTGATGCTCCTTGGAGGCGGGGCTTCAGATCAGGGGACGGGAAGGACTTGAAGGAAGTTCCTGGGAGTGAACCTGATGGAGCTCTGAGGAGGCAGCTGAGGGAGGATTTGCTGGAGGGCGCACACACACACACACACACACACACACACACACACATACACACACACACACACACACACACACACACACACACACACACACTGAGGAAAAGACTTTTAAGGGAAAGGAGAGATAAAGGAAAGTATTTGTGGCATGGAGCAGCTACAACTGTGGGAACTCAGGGGACGGACCTGAGAAGAATGACTTGGGAATGAGGGAACATCAGGGACCAGAAGGTTTGGATGCATGGAGCTGAGGGAACTTTGGCTGGAGGAACATGAGGTTGAGGGAACGAGGTGAAAGAACATCAGGATCTGGGAAGATGAGGGTGAGGGAACAAAGAACGAGGGAACCAGAAGGATGATCTGGAAGCTACCATCTCACAGCGAGAACACTGGGACCTGCTATTAATATGAATCAGTGTTTACAGGGAGCAGAAATAGAACCTTCATCATCAAACACGTCTCACACACACACACACACACACGCACACACGCACACACATACACACACACACACACACACACACACACCTGGAGATGTGCCAGAAAAGAGGCTCTGCTGATGGAACCTCCTCCCTGGAGAACCTGCCATCTCCTTCACACTCCTGCAGACCTCAGACACAGGCTGGAGGAGCTTCCATCCATCCATCCATCATCCATCCATCCATCCATCCATCCATCCATCCATCCATCCATCATCCATCCATCATCCATCCAACCATCATCCATCATCCATCCATCATCCATCCAACCATCATCCATCATCCATCCATCATCCATCCAACCATCACCCATCATCCATCCATCATCCATCCATCCATCATCCATCATCCATCCATCATCCATCCATCCATCATCCATCCATCCATCATCCATCCATCATCCATCCATCATCCATCCATCATCCATCATCCATCATCCATCATCCATCCATCCATCCATCCATCATCCATCATCCATCCATCATCCATCCATCATCCATCATCCATCCATCCATCATCCATCATCATCCATCCATCATCCATCCATCATCCATCCATCATCCATCATCCATCCAACTATCATCCATCCATCATCCATCCATCCATCATCCATCCATCCATCATCCATCCATCATGACCAGGTCCACCCTGAACCCCGTGCTCATCTTCTGGCCTTCAAGCAGGTCTGCAGGAGCTGGAGAGGGTCTTCTCCACCTGCCTCCCCAGGCTCTCCTGCCTCTGCTCCTCCATGCTCTCTGCAGCTCCGTGTCACCGAGGTGTCGGCGCAGCAGGGAGGTGGATTTGTCCCGGGGATATTATGGGATGTGATTTACGGCTCCGGAGGAATCACAGCATCTAGAGGGAGGGTTAATCCTGGGTCGCTCCATCCACCGTGTTGAAGTGTCCTTGAGCAAGATGTGATAATCACCCTGCTGAACTGTCACTGGGGGAGGGGGGGGGGGGGGTGTTATCCTGGGTGAGGAGGGGTAAGGGGGGGTAAGGGGGGGTAAGGGGGGGGTAAGGGGGGGTCCATGTAAATGGAGGCCATTTTCCCGGCGCCGCTCAGCATCAGCAAGGCGCCGCAGTCCATTTCCCCAAGATGCCGCCCCAGCAATTTGCCGGCGTGAGGTGAAGCTTAGACACGGTCTGCTGAGCGCCGGGGGGGCGAGGGGGGGGCGGGGCCTCTGAGGGACCGACCTGCAGGTGACCTCAGACCTTCAGACCCTCAGGTCCTCAGACCCTCAGACCCCGACCTCGCAGACGCTCAGCAAACCCGACCTGCAGGATGGAGGAGGGGGCGGCGGTGGACGGGCGCCATATTCAAATACATCTGACATTTATTGATCTGATGATGGGGAATGTTCTGCCCCCCCAGATAGACAGACATACAGCCCCTGCTGCCCCCCAATGCCCCCCCACTGCCCCCCAATGCCCCCCCCGCTGCCCCCCCAGCAGTCCATACCACAGATGGCTTTTACATTGTCGGCTTTTTAATGGGCACGATATGAAAAATTGGACTGGCAGTTTTCCTATTTGAACACAAAAAAAGGTCCTCAGTGCACCCCCACCCCCACCCCCACCCCCGCTCAGCTCAGTGCCCCCCCCCCCCACCCCCCCCCCCACCCCCACCCCCACCCCCGCTCAGCTCAGTGCCCCCCCCCCCCCCCCCCCCCCCCCCCAAACGCCAGCACAGCCAGCACAGCCAGCACAGCTAGCTTGCCAGGCCTATAAACACACTGGATCTCCAAAGGAGCAGCGTCCTGCTGGACCACCAGAAGGCATGTTGACTTTGGGGTGTGTGTGTGTGTGTTTGTGTGTGTGTGTGTGTGTGTGTGGGGGGGGGGGGGGGGGGGGGGGGTCACCTGCTCTTTGAGGGAGGGGTTGTTCTCTGGATCGGGGGGGCAGAGGGGGAGGTGGTTCTCCTTCATCTGGTGATCTCTGGAGGCTACGGTGCAAGGGATTTAGAGTTTTAGCGAGTGTGCGGCGTCAGCTGCTGACACACTCCTCTGAGGTCACACACCCCCCCGCCCCCACCCGAGCCTCACACTCCAAACCGCCGCTTTGAGGTTCAGAAATGACAGGGGACTCAATGTTCCCGGCGAATCAGGGCGGAGTGTCGCCGGTGAGGACGCCGCCGCTCGCACTTGACTTTAAGCCGACGCTGCGTTCAGGCGCCGCCTCTGATCGTAAACAGATTCACTTGAAGGCCAACGAGGTCACGGAGGAAACCATGGACACGCCAAGACGACCTCGTCTAGAAAACTGGGCTGGTTTCACATCCCATGTCCCCGCGCAAACAGGAAAGCTAACTTAGCATCCGTCGCCATCGTCACCGTCCTTGGACGGATGGTTTTGCTCCGGCGTTCTAACCTTCAAGCCTCCAAAACATGCGAGATGAGGGTCAGTCACACTCCTTCTGCTCGCTAAGCTAGCTAAGCTAGCTAAGCTAGCTAAGCTAGCTAAGCTAGCTGGGCTACAGGCCCTTCACAAGGATTAGCATGCGGGGCTAAATGATAGCCGCTAGCCAAGCCTTTGTCTGCCTTCAGGCTGCAGAGATTCAGCGAGCCAGTGTGTGTTCACTGAGCTGCAGGGTGATTGGTTCATTGGCCACACACACACACACACACTCACACACACACACACACACACACACACAAACACGCTCACACACTCACTCACTCACGCACTCACTCACACACACTTGTGGCATTTCCTCCCTGACTATTTCACCCGCTGCCCCGCCCCCCGTCACAGGCTCCGCCTCCTTGTCCGTCCGTCACGCCGCCGCCGAGTGTGGACGCCAGCGGCTTCCCAGCGTGCGGCCATTTAATCTTTTATTTTCTATTTGCTTTGAGGGACGGTTTGATCTTCAGCGTGTTCTTCGTGGCGTGCAGATGAGGGGGTGAATGCTCTTCACCCCAGAAAGAGGCCCTGTGATTGGTCCAGACCAGAAGATAAGACGCCTCCGTGGCGTTTCTTCGGAAGGTCGTCGATTTGATTTGTGCTTTTTTCATGGCGAGAACAGAAGCCGAGTCTGAGAAAGATGGAGGAGCGAACCCGGAGGAGATGGAGGAGATGCAGGAGATGGTCTGGAGGAGATGGTCTGCAGGACGTCCCTCCGGAGCAGGACGACCACACTTTCCTCACGTTGCCTCCCACGTCCTGACGTGACGCCAGGAGATGTGGATTGGCCTCCTCACTCGTTCAGTCTTGGAGAAGCAGCGTGGTTTTCAACCTTCTCCTTCGTCCTCCTCCCTCACCCAGTGCTTGGATGTAATATCTCCTCGTGTCCCTCGGCGGCGGCGGCGAGGCGTGTCGTCCAAAGTAATTGCGGTGGCGTCCGGCGGCGTCAGCGTCTCCCCGCGGACTCCCAGGCCGCCGTCTGCAGGACGACCAGCTTCTATTCTGGAGCTTCAGGTTATGAAGAGACGCGTCTCCTCCGAGGAACCTCCGGCGCGGAGCGAAGAGCAGCCACTTGCAGGGACTGGAGTCAAAGAACAGGCTCCACCTGGAGGAGATCCTGCTGTGACATCAGGTCTCCGTCCCGGGAGGAGATCTTCTGGACTGGACGGTGCCCTGGAACATCACGTCTCGGAGGTTCATCGGGGAGATCTTCATCCACCGGCCGGTTTGCTGGCAGTCCAGCTCCAGACCGGGAGACCCCGGGGTGGACCTCCTGGTCACAGGAGGTTCTGTACTTGATTCCCTGCATGGTCACAGATCTGCACGTGGAGAACCTTCTCCATCTCTGTTCATCTCCGCCCATCTCCATCGCCATGGCAACGGCAGGTGCCATTCACTGAGGAGGATGTGGGTGGTGGTAGTAGGTCCTCCATCCTGCACCTGGACCTCCTGAAGACATAAACCGTCCGCTGTCCCCTCGGTCGCCATGGTAACCCTGCCGTCGGGCCCCTCCCTCACTCCAGAAGGGGGGGGGGGGGGGGGCACGACACACCGCTGTCAATCAAACCCGACGGTGATTTCTTCTGATGGGATCCAGATGGTGAAGCCTCAGCGTCCAGCAGCTCCACCCAGGAGGCCCCGGACCAACATGGAGGCCGTGCAGGAGAACGTTCCACAGGACCGCAGCCATTTTCCATCGCTTCTATTTTCAGACGTGGGGAGGATTTTATCTCCAGGGATTTTATCACATCTTCTATCACACCTTTATTACATCTGTATTATACCTTTATTACATTTTTTACACCTTAATTCCAGGTTTACAAAGCCATCTCAGCACCCTGAAGGTCCAGGAGATTTGGACCGGACTCGGGTTCTCGGGTTCTCGGGTTCTCCGGTTCTCCAGGCTGCACCTTCCTGTTGACGGTTCCTCGTCAGATCGGTCGTTTGTCCCTGAAGGCGTCGCAGGAAACAATTTGCTGCTCAGACTTTGAGTCGCTTTCTCAATCACACAAATACGAATAATATTAATGAATGAATGAACGCATTAATTAATTCAAGAAAAAATCAATAATCCCTATTTCTCAGTTTAGATTGGATCAATGCGCTGTTTAATTATTTCCCGTCGGACGGACAGCGGCGCCGCCCCGAAGGGCTATTTTAAGAAAATCAATAAGTACATTTAAAAATCATTGCGATCATAATGGCGATGCGGAGGCCGCTGGGCCGTTGTCCTGCCCGATGAAGGATCTCCTGCCCATGACTGAGATGTGGAGCGAGGCTTGGTTTTGAAAACCAGAAGAAGGTGGTGTCAGTGGGCCGCCTCTGGTTCCTCCATCACCTTCTGACCATCAGCCAGACGCCGTGCACGTCCCTTCTTCTTGGCTAATGCCCTCTCTGCTGATGGCCCTCAGGCCAGGTGGCTTTTTATCTCGGCGGCTACGGGAAATGTAGCGGCGGCGGGGGGGCGAGTCCTCCTTTATCTTCTGTATTAACGTCACAGCTCCAGGACACGATCCAGAGGCCGGGTCCTGCGGCCCGGCCTGGACTCGGACGCCCCGGAGGCTCAGTTCTCCAGGGACGTGATGGACCCGCAGCCATCCCGGACCTGCTGAGTCCACCACAGAACCCAGGCCTGACCTCGGAGCCGAAGACAAAGTTCTGGTCCCTCAGAATGTCCATGGTCGCGTCATGGTCCACGTATGGGAGGACCTTTGACATCTGATCGGCAGAACCTCCTCCCGATCCAGACACTGAGGTCATTGTGTCAGGTAGATGTTCCTTGAAGGAAGGCGCTCCAGGAGGTCATGGAGAAGAAGCTCAGGCAGAGGGAGCAGCCACGCAGATGGTCTTCTGAGGGGATCTTCTCGGTCCACCTGGAGCCGTCAAAGAGAACCTCCTGGTCGTCCGTGAACCTCCGGAGGCCCGTCGGTCTCCAGGCCGACGGGCGGACGTGGAGCGGTCTAATTAAGGGATGAATTATGGGATGGATCCAATCCATCACCTCCCTGTCGCAGCCGTTAAACTGCCGCTCGGCTCCTCGTCTCCGTGTCCGGGCGCCGCTCGCCGTTTATCGGCCATCAATCAGCGAGCTGGTCTGCGAGCTAGCTGGGCCGCCGCCGCCGCCGCCGCCGCCGCCGCCGCCGCTCTGGACTGAAAGGGGGAACGCTAACACTAATGCTAACGCTAATCCAAATGCCCTGGAGGCTCTGGATGAGGAGCAAAGCCAGTACAAAGACTGAGATACCATCACACACACACACACACACACACACACACACACACACACACACACAGGATGGAGACCAGGCTAAGCCAACAAAGATCGGAATCTTCACCGATGAATGAGGTCAATGAGCATTTCATGTCTGATGGAAGGTGACGACTGTGTGTGTGTGTGTGTGTGTGTGTGTGTGTGTGTGTGTGTGTGAATAAGGGCTTCTCCACTTCCTCACTGACAAGGTCTTCAGTGCCCTCCAGAGCACGCTGGGATGTAGGCGGAGATGGAGATGCTGAGGAGGTTCTGAGTGGTCCTCTGAGGAGGAAGCGGCCAATCAGAACTCAGATGTGGACAGAAAAAAAAGTAGCTGTTTGTGTTTGGAGCTGGAGGTCCATGAAGTGGAGGTTCTGGTATCTTGGATGATGACGTTGTCCTGCCTGTTCATCTCAGGAGACGTGCACAGAGACGGTGGAGGAAGGTTCTGCTCTCCTGAGAAGATGCGGAGGTGGTCTGGAGGTGACTGGGAACCTCCAGAGGTTCCCAGTCAATTCCCTCCTGGCTTCCCTGCGGCTGCTCGCCGCCCGGCCGCTCCCTCCATCTCCTCCACGCTGGTGTGACTTATCTGTCCATCGGCGGGAGGAGGAGGCGGAGAACCTGGCGTGATCTCATTCCATCTCATTCCATCGCCGCCGCGCTCTTATTGACGGGGTCGCACGAAGAGCCGCCGAAGATTTAGGAGGCGTCCGGCGAGGAGACGGCGGCGGCTAATGAAGTGCATCCCTCAGCTGTCGGCTGATGGATGGCGAGCTCATCCTGGGCAGAGAGGGGTGGAGCCTGTCCTGGAGAACATCTGATTCAGAGGCCAGAAGAGCTTCTCCACCTCCTCACCTCTTCTCTCTGGTGGTTGGACCTCCTCCCTCCTCCACCAACCTTTATCTTTATCGTCTTGCCTCAGTCCAGATCCAGAACCCAGCGCTGCTGACGGACCGTCTCATCCCTCCATCCATCCATCCATCCATCCATCCATCCATCCATCCCTCCATCCATCCATCCATCCATCCATCCATCCATCCATCCCTCCATCCATCCATCCCTTCATCCATCCATCCATCCATCCATCCATCCCTCTATCCAGGTGCATCAATGTTAGCATCTACACGTAGCCTTTCATGAATGACAGAAAATGCCGTTGTCTAATCCAAATGCTAATGCTAGCATGCTAATGTGTGTTAGCATCTACAGTTAGCTTGCTGTTGACACATGCCTGTGTGTGTGTGTGTGTGTGTGTGTGTGTGTGTGTGTGTGTGTGTGTGTGTGTGTGTGTGTGTGTGGTCTCATCTCAGAGACCTGACACTCATATCAACATGACACCTTTTTAAAGGTTTTCATTAAAATGCCTTCACTGGTTCTCCAGTCAGGACCTCCACAGTCCAGAGACTCCATGGAGGAGTCTTCTTCTTCTTTATCTATCACAGAGACAAAAACAAATGAATTCAAGTCGTCACAGAGATGAACACTGGTTCCTCACTGGTTCCTCACTGGTTCCTCACTGGTTCCTCACTGGTTCCTCATTGGTTGTTCATGCCCAGGGTTTCAATGAAGACTCCTAGGTGTCCCAGTGCAGAGTTGGGATGTTCTCTGAAGGTCACCCCTGTGATTGACAGCTGACCAGTCCAGGTTAACCCCCCGCCCAGCAGTCCACCGGTGGTCCACCACAGTGAGCTCTGTCCCCAGGATGGTGCACATGTACCTTCTAAGAGATGCCAGAGGCCTCCTGGACGGTGACGTCCTCCGGATGAAGCTCATGTCCTTATCGAGCCGCGCGTCCCGACGCCTTCGTCGGCCGGAGCTCATCTTCTCGCCTCCCCATCGACCCGCCGCTCCTCGGCTCCCCGCCAGGAACGGAAGATGATCAATCCCGTGCGACGATCACCGAGGACTAATGAGTGAATTCTCTGCAAGATGTCCGCGGATCATGTAATAACACATGAATAACGAGGTCATAAAAGCTCCGCCTCCGGCTGCGACTCACGCGGCGAAGCTTCGTTCTGCCGTGAGCCCGCCGCGGGAGCCGGCGGAGGCGCCGCAGGATTTTTACAAAAGGTTCCCTCGTTTGGAAAATGGACGACGACCGATTGGAATTCATTTATTCAAATTTATGACTTATTAAAAGTCCCAGTGTTGACGGGTTCTGCGGCAAAGTAGAAGGTAAACAGGACGGAGCCTGGACCTTCAGCTGAACAGCAGCACGGAGAGGGTGAACGCGTGAACGTAAGCTACACCAGGCCTGTGATCGGTCCAGGGTTGTCCAATCACAGAACGGATTGACTCCGCCCCCTTTGACCCTGAGCCAAGCGTCATTGGTGGAGAAAATGAATGGATGAATGAATGATCCCATGATGCTTCAGGCCTGGTGTACCTGCGTGAACCTGCTCCCACCTGGTCTTCAGACCTGCTCCCAGGTGCTGATGAAGCTCCTCCTCCTTCTGAGGGCTCCACAGCCAATCACCTGCCTGCAGCCGAGCCTGTGTCCTTATAAGGAAGTAAATAAAATGCAGAAGGTGGAGAACCTTCACACCGAGCCCAGAGGTCTGCAGCTTCTCCAGCCCTCTGTTCTCCTCCCTCCCTCCACACACACACACACACACACACACACACACCTGAACCTGATGAGTTGCAATCAGGACCAGTGTGAGGACACCTGCCTCAGCTTCTCCTGGATGTCTGCTCAGTTCCCTGTGACAGGAGGCTCTCCAGGGTTTCTTCTGCTGACCTCCAGGTTCTGAATGTTGCCGGACGTCCGGCTGCCCAGGAAATGACCTCATTCATGGTGCCACCTGAGATGAATGCGTCAAGCTTCTCCTCCGTGTTGAAGAGCCGCAAAGGAAGTTCTCTTCTCATCACTTCCTGGATGGCCGGTTCCAGCAGGTCCTGGCTGGAGGTCTCGTGCTGGTCTGATCTTCCCAGCGGTGGAGGTCGTGCAGGTCGGCCCGGCCGAGGCGACGCCCGGGAACCCGACTTGGAGGCTGTCTTTGTCTAAGAGGAGATGGAGCTTCCTTCATGATCTTGCTGAAGGATCCTTCATGATGTCCTGCTCGGGGGTCAGATGGCAGACCTGGAGCCAGAAGCCGCCGTCACTGAGGCCTCCTGGGAGAAGATGGAGCGGCGCTGATGGATGTTCTTTGGCTGCTCCTTCTGGCAGCAGCTCAGTCTGGTGACCACGCTCAGGTTCTGGATCCGTCGGAGGTCCAGTTTGGTTCCATCGCTGGTCCTGCTGGGTTCTGAGAATCAGAAGATGGCGTGAGCGACCTGCTGGGGGAACGCAGTTTTCTGTCTGGATGGATGGTGGGGCAGGAGGAGGTCTCCCACGGCTTCACCCACCGCTGGAGATCCTTGAGATGAAGAAGCAGACCTAAGCTAGCATCCAAAGACCAATGTCGGCCGGAAGTGCGGGAACATCTGAACATCTGCGGAGGACCTCTGCGCTCCACCGGCAGGAGCTGCCCGGGAGGAGGAAGAGATCCTGGGAGGAGGAAGGAGTCCTCGGTGATCTGCTGGATGTGGAAGCGTCGGAGCGTCCGCCTCCCCTGTGATGGATGAAGGAGGAGATCATGATGGAGGTGTAATAGACCTGGGCGGGGGGGTCACGGGCCCGGACGCCGTTCTTCTCCGTGATGAAGTGCTTTCTGTCAGCCGGCGCCAGAAGAAATGGATGGGCTGGGAGGTTCGTTCCTCCGGGCCGAGGATCCGTGGAGCGAGAACATCCCGGGCGTCCTCCAACCCCTCCTCCCTCGGCCACCTGGAGGAACCTCGCGGCTCCTCCGGACCCTCCAGAGGTCTGGAAGGACGTAAATCACTTCCCGTCAGTATTTCGGGGTGCTCCTCAGAGGTCAGATCCTCAGACGGGGCGGGGGGACCGACGGCTAAAGCTAGCTAGCCTTTAGCTAACCTGCTCCGTTGAAGGCCAACCAGGGTCAGACCTCCAGATCATCAGCTTTATTTATCACCATCTTGGTTGGAACCTTCAACCTCAAAACCACTGCCGCCGCCATCTTTGTAGTCCTGAGCCTCAACATTTCTATACAGCAGCACACACACACACACACACACACACACACACACACCTCTCTGGCACAGGGGGAAGTGATGAAAGGCCAGCTGTCTGGAGATCCCACACACACACACACACACACACACTCCCCCCAGCCCCTGGACAGGTGGAGGTGCTGACAGCCTCTCGCCCGGGACTCGTCCTCTGTCCTCACTAATGGAATTACTCCACTTTTCTATTTTTCCAGCTCTTTATCTGTCAGGATCCATGCAGCGCTCTCTCGTCAAAGGGGGGGTGCTTTGGTCTCCAAATTGCTTCCCGCCCCCCCGCCCCGCCCGGGTAATTGGACTCTGGAGGTGGCGGGGGGGCAGGAACATGGCGGAGCCGCGGAGATGAAGCTTCATGGAGAGGGAAAGTGACAAAACGCCATATTAGATATTAGATGTGGGAGTCGGGGGGCGGCGAGCGTTAAGCTCCGCCTCCTGCATTCTTGTCTATATATAGTAGTGGTGATTGGAGTGGATCTTTAATGATCCTCACAAGTCTGTCATGTTACCACTTCCTGTCCCCCGACATCTTCATCGCCGTGGTAACAGGCGGCCGCAGTACCGCCCTGCTCCAGCAGGGGGCGCCGCTTGTAGAACATCTGCCGGTCCAGATGTTGGCATGTTTTGTGTGCTCCTCCTCTGCTCAGAGCAGGTAGAACCAGCCGCCGGGGGGTTGGAGACATCCAGTTGCCGTGGCGATGGGGGACGATAGCGCTCTGACCCCCCCAAACAGACACACACACACACACACACACACACACACACACACAGCTGACCAATCAGGAGAAACCAAAAAGATGAGCAGGTGACTGAACTTCCACAGCCAGGGAGAAATATTTCACTCGGAAACTGAGTGTGAGGACCTTCTGCATGATGGAGTGTGTGTGTGTGTGTGTGTGTGTGTGTGTGTGTGTGTGTGTGTGTGTGTGTGTGTGTGTTGGGGCTGGATGACAGCCTATCACCATGCAGCTGCTGGATCTTCACCACAGCTGTTTCCAAGGCATTTCTGGAGGACAGCCAGTTTCTGGAGATGTGTTCATGGACTCCGGGACACCAGGCTACCCTCCCCCCGCACACACACACACACACACACACACACACACACACACACACACACACACACCTCCTGCCTCATCCGTTCCCCCTACATGTGCATGAGAACTTCCTCTCCAGGTGAGCTCCTCGTCCACCAGGGAGTGGAGGAGCTCTGAGGTCAGATCTTCTCAGGGTCGCTCCGTCACCCCAGGCTGCTCGTGGATGAAACCATCTGATCTCCATGGCTCTCCTGAGATCAGGACTGGCTCCGCCCCCTGGGGGGTCGCGATCCAGGCCCCGCCCCTAAATGTGCTCCGATGGAGGCGGCTCCAGTTGATAGCGGTCAGCGATGCAGTCATGTGACTCGGTGTGTTCTAGAAGGTTTCTCCAAAGAGGCTGCAGAGTCTCCTGGCCAGCAGGAGGAGGACGGAGAACCTCCTGAGTTCTGCGTGGACCAGGAGCTCCGTCTCTGCAGGCGCAGCAGAGCCGCCCTTTGTGTGTTTATCTCCACCGTTCGCCGCCGCTAATTTTCTGATAACGGCCAAACACGAGTCTCGCCGCCGCCCGCTGAACTCCAAATCCAAATGTGCAATTACAGCGGCGTGGAGTTCCTCCAGGAGACGTGGCCTCGGAGAAGAAAGGGCTCCTGATGGATCTGCTGGAGATGTGGAGGATTATTCTCTGCCCGTTGTTGTGTGTGAACCTCCTCCTCCTCCAGCGGCGGCTCAGCGCTTTCAAATCCTCTGAACCAGAGACGGCGAGCGTCGGTCCGAGCCCCGGACCATCTTATCTGAGATTAGCTCCTGCGCGCCGTGACCTTCTGAACCCTGGAAGCTCTACGAGGTTCTCCACAAAAAAACCTGGACGCTGGTCTTCAGCCTATGAGATACCCTGAGACGCCCTGGCGAGCCAATCACAGCCAGGAGATTAGAGGCGTGCTGGAGGAGGCTGCATGAGCATGAGCAGAAGCCCGGAGATCTTTGTCTGAGGCTTCAGCCTCCACAGCCAGAAGCTCTCTGGTTCTATTCTGACCAGGACCTTGGAGACATCTCCATCTTCTCCCCCTGGCTTCTCTCTAGGTTGTCCCGCCAGAGAACCCTGGATGGAACGGCAGGGGAACCTGCAGGAACCTGGTCAGAAGGTCTGCAGAAGGTTTCTGAGCTCCACCATGTGGCCTGAAAGGTCTCCAGATGGCTTCCAGAGGTGGACAGGCGAGGTCTCCTCCGTCGTGTTCTTCTCCCGCCTCCGCTGCCGGAGGGCCGGGTGAAGGGCCAATCACAGAGGCCTTCTCGTCCTCCTGCAGAAGAACACTTGATGGACGCTCTGGACACCTGAGGCCGACGGATGGAGCCTCCACCTCCAGGTGGACGAGGGCCTGCTGAGGACCTCCAGCAAGGTCACCCGGCTCCAGTGTGGTCTCTGGAGGACCTCCCGGTCTCCTCCCTCTTCTGCTCCTCAGGTGTCCACAAACCCCCGGTGGAGCCTCATGAAGAGATCCGTCCTCCAGACGTGGGCGGAGAAGTTGGGAGACCTTTCCTTCTCCAGGAGCTCCATGGCAGGTGAGCATGTTTGAATGGGGGGGTTGAAGTGATGTAGATCCTAGGCTGCCCCCCCCTGTAGGACATTAATTAGATCTCCTCTCCTCCGCCGCCATCCGTCCACCTCCACGCCGCTCCAGATGGATGGGGAGGGAGGGAACGCCAGGAGGCCATTTTGGACGGGAGCCCCCCCATTAATAAACAGGGATGAACCCCCCCTCCTGTGTTAGCAAACGCCAGACTTGCTAATTAGCTCGCAGGCAGTGTGCTTTCATGTGCCCCCCCCCCCGCACACACACACACACACACACACACACACACACACACACACACACCGCCATCATCACTGCCAACACCTGCTGTCGCCTTTGGCGAGTGCACGCCATCACCTCTCCTGGGGGGGGGGGCAGTATGTGTTTGTATACAGGCCGTGCGTGTGCGTGTGCGTGTGCGTGTGTGTGTGTGTGTGTGTGCGTGTGTGTGTGTGCGTGTGTGTGTGTGCGTGCACATAAGCAAAAATCCACCCCCCCCCACTGTCAATCAGGGAAGCCCCTCCCACTTATGCCCCCCCCACTGTCTCTTCTGTCCAACCCCCAGTGAAGGTGTTGGTTGCTAGGATACGGTGGCGTTGCCGTACCGTCGCCCGCCGCCGCTCGTCCGCAGAACGTTGGAATGAAGCGGCGCCGCAGTGTCTAAGCCCCGCCCCTTCCCCCGTACGCTACCCATTGCATAAAGGAGGCGGAGTCAGAGTGACCCCACATTACTGCGTCAACTCTGCAGGTACAGTGTGTGTGTGTGTGTGTGTGTGTGTGTGTGTGTGTGTGTGTGTGTGAAGAAACACTGGATGCCAAAGGCCATCTTGTTTGTGGTCCACAATTTGCAAAAGTTTTCATATTTATTTTTAAAATGGATATAAAATATTTAAGAATTTAGATATTGGAATCTAAATTCTTAAATATTTGATTCATTTTAAGCTTATATTACTGGTTGTGTGTGAGTTGCCTTTAATGGACTTGTTTAAAGCACAATATAGAGGTTAAATTGAATTATGATATATATATATATATATATAATATCAATAATTGGTTTGCGCGGCGCAGCAGCGAGTGAACATCTCCGCCTCCTGGTGTGTCCACGTGTTGTTGAGCAACACGCCGAAGCCCTGGCCGCCCCCTGCAGCCTCCGTGCAGCCCCCGTGCAGCCCCCGTGCAGCCCCCCTGCAGCCCCCGTGCAGCCCCCGTGCAGCCTCCGTGCAGCCTCCGTGCAGCCCCCGTGCAGCCCCCGTGCAGCCCCCGTGCAGCCTCCGTGCAGCCTCCGTGCAGCCCCCGTGCAGCCCCCGTGCACGCTCAGCCATCACCGCTTCCTTGCACGGAAACTGTTTCCCCTCCAGGGATTCAGAGGATCAATTATTATATTGGCTCTGATTGGAACTATGCTGGAAAATGATCAGTCTGTTCTAGTTCTTGGGTTTCATAACATCTGGAAAACTATTTCCATATAATCCCAACCTGATATACAACATGAAGAAGAGCTCACACACACACACACACACACACACACACACCATGTCTGAACATGAGTTATTGCACATGATGCTGCTTAAAATTCCCACCTCATTAATAAAGGTATAATAACCGGCACTGCAATCCATAAATTTGACGTTTTACATCCTCAAAAAAGTTAATTATAAATCAATGAATTAATAAGTTATGGCGCATTCATTTTAAATTCATAGCCGCTGTGTTGTTGACTCATTATTTTTGACAAACTCATTCATTTGGTCCTATTAGCCAGTAATAAAGCAGTAATAGAGCGTTTTTAAAAGAGGGTGCGTTCACAGAAACAGGAGATGTAATTAATTAGAATTTAAAATAAATCCATAAATAGAGGGGATGTTTTCACCGTGAACCTCTTCTATTGATTTCACACACACACACACACACACACACACACACACACACACACACACACACGGCAAGGAGGACGTTAATGAGAAGGAAGGGTGGCCTCTGCTGGATCGATGGGCCCGGGATCAGATCTCCGTCCTCATCCTCGGCCTTCATCTCTCCACGAGGAGGAGGAAGGAGAGCGGGGGGTCGTGATTGGGTCGTCCGACGGCGGGAAGCAGTGGTGCGGAGTGTGTCGACGGTGTGTGTCGACGGTGTGTGTCGACGGTGTGTGTGGACAGTGTGTAGTCGTAATACTGTATCTGTATTTCCTTATGTGGGAAGGTTCTCCTGGGGAACTGCAGGAGCCTGAGGCTCCACTTCAAACGCCCCCCCCCCCCCCTCCCCCGGCCCACTGGCCCCCCAAAGCCCCCCCCTCCCTCTGAGCCCCCCCCCCCCCCCCCCCAGCTTCCCCCCCAAGACATTAAACTAAAAGCGAAACTGTGTTTTTGAAGTGATTTCTCCGCCCCAGCCCATAAATGTAATAACCCCCCCGCTCCCCCCCGGCCCCTGGCTCGAAGGTGACCCCCCCCCCCCCCCCCACAGCCCCCCCACAGTTGACTTTTCCCTCCGCCGGCCCCGGGGGTGTTAGCGGCTGGCGGGACGGGCTCCGTCGGGGGGGCGGGGGGTTCTAAGTGGCCTCCCGTCACTCCCGGACGATCTTTGCTCTCTTTGCTTTTAATCAGATCAATAAGTGGCCCCGCAGACGTCGGGGGGGCACAGGAGTACAGCGCTCTGATTGGACGGATAGCGGGCCCGGGGCTCGCTAGCAGGCTAACACTTGTAATGTGCTAAGTCTAATTAGCTGGCTAAGACTCATTGTTGGGCTCAGATTCTAACAGGCCGAAGTTTGTAAGAGGCCGATGCTGGTCAGCGGGCTCAGACTAGTTAGCTGGGTGACTCCTTAGCGGGCTCAGACTAGTTAGCTGGGTGACTCCTTAGCAGGCTCAGACTGGTTAGCTGGGTGACTCCTTAGCGGGCTCAGACTAGTTAGCTGGGTGACTCCTCATCAGGCTGAGACTCTGTGACAGGCTTGTTAGCTGGAGAAGAGTCGTTCATGGGCTAAGACCGGTTAGCGTGGTTGTGTGTCGGCGGCGGCGGCGGCGGTGCCCTCCGCCCGGGGTGAGCCGTGTCAGTAATCTGATTACCCCTTCCAGCCGGAGGACCCTGAGCGTACGGACACAGGAGATATCTATACACACCAGGTCATTTAGAGATCATTAATACACATATTGATCTACAGATATATGGGTGATTATACAGCTCTTTTAGATCTGTGTGTATGTGTGTGTGTGTGTATTTTACACACACACCGTGAAACAGCTGTGGATGGAGGCATAACAGATGGAAAAATATAAACATGAGACAGCAGATCTTTCATTTGGTGAAATTATTCTCCACAGACCTCCGAGGAGGAGGAGGCACCATTGTTCTGTCTACAAGCAAAGGTGAATTATCTATTTACATATATATCAATGTAAAAAACACCTTTTATCTGAGGTGTTGAGTGTGTGTGTGTGTGTGTGTGTGTGTGTGTGTGTGTGTGTGTGTGTGTGTGTGTGTGTGTGTGTGTGTGTGTGTGTGTGTGTGTGTGTGTGTGTGGTCTCCTAGGCTGTGAGGTTGCTGGTGTTGAGGTTGCATGTCATATGTCACATGGATGATGAAGCATGAGCTGGCGGACGCTCATCACTTCCTGTTTCCTGTCTGGTCGTCGCCCCCCCGGCCCATTCCTGAGCGAATGATTGAACGGAAGCTAATTCCAGTTCATCCGTCGCCTCGAAACCCAGGATGTGGCCGATGGTGGCCGACGGGCTTCTGTCAACGTGCACGTCACGGAAGCCCGCGGGCGACGTCGTCCGTCGTCAGATCCCGGCGTGACTCGGGGACGCCGTCATCCCAGGTCAGGTGACCCGCGCTCGCCGTCGGCTCCGCCCGGGATCTTCGGGACCCAGATTTAATTAAAACCCGGTCCTCGTCCGGGGACGGCGGCTTAATTACTGCGCCGGCCCGTAACGGGAGTGTGTCTGCGGCGCCGGGGGAAGAGCAGACGGGCCTCGGCGGGACGGGGAGGAAGCGGGAGCTCCGCAAACCCGACGTCCTCGTCCGGGGACGGGAGGCCGCGGGCGGATATTAGCTGCTATTTAATTTGAAGTCTCAGAAAGAGATGTGGAAGTGAGGAGTGGGTGGTGGAGGTCACCTCGGCGCTTGTTCCTCCAACGTGGTCTCCACTTCCTCCTGATCCACGGGAGCCGCTGGAAGTCCAGGTTTAATATAAAAGACGGGACAATAAATCATTTATATCCCCGCCGACGCTATATATTCATGAGCGCGGCGGCGGCGGCGGCGGGGCGAGAAGCTATCTGCACCGCCACCGCTGGTAAATTTCATTAAAGTAGAAGTAGAGAGTACACACTCCGGCTGCGGGGGGGCGGGGGGTCCGAGTACAACCTGACGGGGAGGCTACTGTACACCGTGATGGCGTCGCACCGCCGCAGAACCATCGCAGAAGTTTTGCATCATGTTTGAAGCCCTCAAACAATGAGAGCGGCAAATATAACAATTCCAGGGTATTTTAAGGGAATAGAGACGTGAAGATCAGCCACTGATATTCTCTGGTCCTCCGCATGAAGGTACCTCCTGAGGTCCAACACAGGTGCTGCTCTACTGACTTCCACTGGGGTGTGTGTCTGTGTGTGTGTGTGTGTGTGTGTGTGTGTGTGTGTGTTCGTTCTGATAGATCAGCGTATCATCAGCATATAGGAAGAAAAATCATCCTTAGTTTTTCAAAATGGAGACTGATTGACCGAGTCTTGCCCTTACCTGAAGACCAGCTAGATGAATGGGCCTGATTATGTGTGTGTGTGTGTGTGTGTGTGTGTGTGTGTGTGTGTGTGTGTGTGTGTGTGTGTGTGTGTGTGTGTGTGTGTGTTGGAGTCCATGTGGACAGGTGTGTTCCTCGTTTTCCAAGATGAATCTAATCTCCGTTCTATGTAGTTCTTGGAAGTGTCTTGTAGTAACATGTTTCCAAAGGCGTGGCGTGGGTTCGCCTCCTCTCTGGGGTGGGTTTGGGGGTTTGGGGGTTTGGGGGTGTGTGTGTGTGTGGGTGGGTGGGGGGGGTCTGTGCTCCACGGACAACAGGAACAGGAAGTGGTTCCTGGGGTTCGCCGCCTCCCCCCGTCTGCTCGGGGCTGGAGAGTCACAACGCCTGGAGTCGGTTTTCCGGGAGAATTTGGTTGATGACTGGAAAGCAGAGCAGCACGTTCTGTCCTTTTCCCTTTAACACACACACACACACACACACACACACACACACAAACACACTCACACACACACACACACAAACACACTCACACACACACACACACAGACTCGGGTTGACAGCCGCCCGATTCGGTCCGATAACAGACCTGGAAGAGACTCATCTCGGCTTCAAATGGATGACGATTACAGGCTGTGTGTGTGTGTGTGTGTGTGTGTGTGTGTGTGTGTTTGTGTGTGTGTGTGTGTGTGTTGTGTCCTGGGGGGGTAAATGAAAGACAAATAAATGTAACACAAGGGCAAACTGGAGGGGGGAGTTGATAAATCACAGTGAAGAGGGTGGAGTGACTCTCCTGCCCCCCCGAGATGCTAAAAATGCCGTCGGGGAAACTCCCAGCGGGGGGGCGTTTTGGTTGAATGGGACTGAATAGACCCCCCACACACACACACACACACACACACACACACACACACCCCCGAGAGCAGCCTCTCGGTGTCCGCCGGTCGGACGAGCCGGCCGGGGAAAAAGGCAGAGGAAGGTCGGTGTGAGAGCCAATGGGTGAGCTGGGATGTGAGAGCCAATGGGTGAGCTGGGATGGTGTGATGCAATCAGACATAAAGAACCAGCTGACCCCCCGCAGCTGAACTGGCCTGCGACACAGTTTTGTTTTGTCCTCTGGACGGCCTTTCCATCCCACCTGGAGCCTCTGTTCCATTATTGTTATTTGTGTCCCATCGCTGGCTGGAGACGCTTCCTCTTCAGAGGAGTCCAGGAGGAGTGAAGGCTCCCCAGGAGGACTGAAGGCCCCCCAGGAGGACTGAAGGCCCCCCCCCCCCCCCCCCCCACATGTGATAACATACTAAAAACAGATCAGTTTTGACTTTTAGCGCCGTCATCAGCAGCTGTCCGTTGCTTCCAGGAAGTCAGATAGATAAATAAACAAAGCCAGGGCAACTTGCAGCAGCAGCTGGTGCAGGGTTCCGAAGCCTGTACCCTGCAGAACCCTGCAGAACCCTGCAGAACCCTGCAGAACCCTGCCGCGGGATGCCTGAGGCCCTGAGGACATGATGGACGGAGCGGCGTGCGGAGGCAACCGGACCCGAGGAAGGTTCCGATGTTCTAGCTGACCTTCCTGTGCCTCCGTGCTAATTAGCGGCTAACCCTATGCTAATGTCTGGCAGCTTCCTGCTAGCTGCCGCCTTCGCCCAGAATCAACGTCCCGGTGGAAAAGTTGAAATAGAAACTCAAAAGAAAAAGATGGAGTTTCAGTTTGAAAGCGTGACGTAAAAGTCTAATCATATTTACCGAATCGACTCCTTTGCGCCGCCAAAAGCGCACGGCCCGGCGTCCAGATGTTCCCGCCGTGTAATTACAGGCCAAACAGAATCTCTGCAATCACAATTATCACTTTAATTATGTGCGATCGCTATCGAACGGCGCCGCTTTATCGCCGTGATCGGCGCCGTAATGAATTTCACATCTGTGGCTGGAGGTCCGTTATTAGCGGCCGCGGCAGGAAATGGAACAACCCTCTTTGGGGCCGAGCAAGGGGGCGGAGCCAGCGGAGGCCGACGGGACGCCGGCGAGGGAAGAGTTAACGGCACCAAACCTTTGGAAAGCAACGGGTTCTTACATCTTCTGTCCGCTAACGGCCGGCTGAGTCGGTTCCTCAGGTGAGTCGTTTATTCAGGTGAGTCGTTTCCCCGAGCGAGTCATTTGCTCGGATGACTCGTTTCCTCCTCAGGCTTCTGGCAAGGCTGTCCGTCTGTTCTCTCCATGTTCTACCTGCATGGGTTCTCCCAGGGTTCCTGTCCTGCCCTGACACTACAAAAGCAGTTGTTAGCACTCCGGTCTGCACCGGGACCTGGTGTCCAGCTGGAGTAACTCCATGAGGAACCCTGATTTCTCTCCAGGTTGCCCGTCTTCCTTCCTTCTTTGCTTGATTGACAGTCGACGTGTCGGTGTTAAGCCCCGCCTCCGGCCCCGGCCCTCGCCGGTCAGGGTCGGCAGACATCGTCGCCATCTTTACGCATTTTCCTGCAAATCTTCACCTGTTTTATTTTATTTCTAAGTTCTACTCATGAGCCGCAGCCCTCGTCTTGATTGGACGAAGGCCGACCATGAAAGCAGAAAGTGCTGCTCCTGCAGCCTCGTCCACCTTCGGAGCTCCAGCTCCAGCTTCAGCTTCAGCTCAGCTTCGGCTCAGCTTCAGCTCAGCTCAGCTTCAGCTTCAGCTCGGCCTTCCTCCTCCTTCCTCCTCCTGCATCTCCTCTTCCTGCTCCAAACTCCCGTCAGAAGGAAACAAATGCAAATGTCTCCAGTCTGGAAAGTGTCTGAAGGGGGAACTGGAGTCGTATGTAAGGAAACACACACACACACACACACACACACGCACACACACACACACACACACACACACACACACACACACACACACACACGCACACACACACACACACACACACACACACACACACACACGCACACACACTCCCCTGCACATGTTGGCAGAGATTTTCTCGTCAGCGAGAAAATAAATAAACAAATGAACAAACAAATGTAAAACCTAGTTTAGCAGGAAACCTGAGCTCTGCATCCACTTTGAGTTTCTACGTGTGTGTGTGTGTGTGTGTGTGTGTGTGTGTGTGTGTGTGTGTTGAATGAATATTGAATCAAACTGAAATCTTCCCCGACCTTTATTCAGTATCTGACATACAAATATATTTTCTCTTCAATACTAGTACGTGTATGTATAATATGTGTCACAAAGCAGTACTTCTATACTGGAGTACTAAAGTGGGTACTAAAGTACTCAGAGTACTCCAAGTACTCAGAGTACTCCGAGTACCCCAAAGGTAAAGTACAGCAAATGTAGTGGATAAATATTAAGTATGTTTGTGTTTCATGAATATGGCCGGAAAGGCAGAGACAATAAAAGCTTTGATGAATATTATCACGGTGATGGACTTTTTGATGATAAAAACTGTATTTATATTTAAAAACCTTGAAAAATAGAAATAAATTATTAAAATATAATTTAGGAAATCACCCTTTTTAAATATTTTATCAGGAAGTTAAGGTCACAAAGAAGGTCCGTCAGAATTAACAAGATGTTCTTGAGAACGAGGGAGAAGAGGTTGTTAAGCAACCGCTCACACACACACACACACACACACACACACACACACACACACACACACACACACACACACACACACACACACACGCGTTCACTTCCACTCCATTAACCCTGATGTCTCCTCCATCCTCTGTTATTTCGGGGTCAGCCTGTCCAGAGAAGCGCTGCAGCTCATCCTTGGCCGTCGCCATGGTTACCGGCGAGGGAACATTTTTTGGAGATGCTGCTTCCTCTTTGAGGAGGAGCTTCACCGAGGAGCTCCTGGCGGGGGGTCAGGAGGAGGAGGCACATCTGGACAGGGTTCATCTGCTTTTCTGCAAGACATCATTTCATAAGATTGAACTTCAGAAAAAAATAATTTCGTTTAGTTTCATTTCATTTTTCTCTCAGCAGATCTTTCATGTATCTGACCATTTCATTGAAAATGATTATTATTCTTATTCGGACATAAAAGTGTCAATATGCAGAACGATATTATTTCATCCTGCGCCCTCCTTCCTCTGCGCTGTGATTGGTCCATCCTGTCCTCCTGCTTCTCCAGCAGACCAACACAGCTTTTCTTCTGATTTGCTTTCAGGACCTTCTGGGTTTCACTTCTTTCCTCCAGAGGTCTGGAGCTTTGCTGCTGCCCCTTCATTCATTCATTCATTCATTCATTCATTCATTCATTCATTCATTCATTCATTCATTCATTCATCTGTCCCTTCTTGATGGTCCTGGCAGCCAATCACAGCTGCCAGAGGCTAAGAGGCGGGGTTTCACCTGGATGGGTCAGATGTTCACCTGTCAGTCACAGGTTCACCTGCTGACTGTCCCTGGACTGTGGGGGGGTGGAGAACCTGGAGAACCTGGAGAACCTGGAGAACCACCGCAGGAACACAAAGAAGCTCAGGGTTCCACGGTGAGGAAGCTCAGTGAGCAACCTTCTGACTGCTGGTCGAGAGCTCCACCACTGTCCGTCAGTCTCTGCAGGAACGTTTGGAGAACCCTTTGAGAACCCTTGGAGAGCTACTGGAGGACCCCAGCGGGCAGCAGGGAGAACATGGAGACTCTGCCCAGAAGGAACCCTGCAGCCTCCGTCAGCTCCACCCAGCTTGGTGTCTCTGAGCCCAGGATCTGAAAGGTATCTCCTCATCTGGAGGTCCTGGAAGGGTTCTCCGGGGTTCTACGAGGTTCTCCGGAGTTCTCCGGAGCAGAGGTTCTTCAGGCGTTCACTATTTCCAGACCCCCCTCTGTCCCAGGAGGTGAGGGCCTCCTCCCGCCGTGGACCGGAGCTCCTGCGGGTGATGGAGGTCCTTGTTAAAGCCGACGGCGGCGCCGTGATTTATGGCCAGAGAGAAAAAGGAAGTGCAGCGTCTCGCTGCCTCTGTCTCAGCCTCCACATCCTCCTCCTCCTCCTCCACCTCCACATCCACCTCCACCTCCACCTCCACCTTCTCCTCCTCCTCCTCCTCCTCCACCTCCGCCTGGAGCCGTCACGTCACGTCACAGAGGAAATTAGTGTCGACTGTTTCGGAGCTGTGGATTAATCACAGCGTGGAGGAGGAGGAGGAGCAGCAGGGCTGTCACTGCGCTGGAGGTGCTGAGGACACGTCAAAGCTGCTGCAGCTGAAGCTGGAGATGCAGGAGGAGCTGGAGGTGGAGGAGGTGGGGGAGGAGGTCCTGGAGGAGGTGCAGGAGGAGCTGGAGGTGCTGAAAGAGCTGGAGGTGCTGGAGGTGCTGGAGGAGGTGCAGGCGCTGCAGGGTTGAGGGTTGACGAAGGAGCTGCATCGACAGGTGCAGGAGGTGGAGGAGCTTCTCCGCCTCTCAGATGGACGCAGGCCAGGAGACTCACGCTTCCCAGAGGGTCGGAGGTGGAGACTCCTCACAAGATGGCCGCCAACGCAGAAGGCGCCCCGGACGAAGAGGAACGCGAGCCGTCACCTCGGCGAAGCTCCGCCCCCTGGCTGCCAGAGGGCGGAGCTTCGCCATCTTCAGTCTTCTTCTGCTTGGAGATCCACCGGAACAGGATCCGAGACTTTGGTTTATTTCATCATTCTTAAAGTTTATATAGTCATTTATTTCAAGCTAATTCATCATTTCACATGATGATCTTTTGATCTTTTGATCTTTTGATCTTTTGATCTTTTGATCTTTTGATCTTTTTCTCCATCCATCCATCCATCCATACATCAT
>NC_141284.1:427764-435264 GCF_037954325.1 Fistularia commersonii
TTAATGAGGTTACGTGGAACAAGCTTGCATGAATTAGCGTTAGCGGCAGAAGGGCTGGGGGGGGTCGGGGGGGTTAAATGGAAACGCTAATTTCTGATTGGCTTACTGAGTGTCACATGATCCCCGAGGCCCCGCCCCCTGGATTTAAAAGATGACTTCTCTCACCGCCGATGGACGAGCCCCCGTGCCCTTGGATGACCCTGTGATTGACAGGTGCCCCCCCCGGCGTGTGATTGGCTGCCGCTGAGCGTCTGAAGCATGAGGGGATGAAAGGAGCAATGAAACACTTTGATGGGTTTTTTGTGATTGAAATAATTGTCATTTTAAAAATAACAAGGAACTAAAAACAGGCGCTTCCCGGTTCTTTTGAACTTAACAGGCTTTGAGGGTTTTATTATTTTATCAGTATCATGTTTTCTGGATGTGAAACACACGTGCTGCGCTCACAGACACCTCCTGATTTAGGGTGACATTTGTTTTTACAGAGTAATAATGTAGTTATTACACGTCAGACTCGGAGCCTCGCGGGCGCTCACGTGCACGGCGTGCCCGTTTTATTGGATGGGACTCTTCATGGCTCCCAAGGGGACGGAGCGCTTTATCCAGGGGCGTCCATGCGCCGCCGTTATGGTTTAGATGGGGTCATTAGGGGGGGGGGGGGGGGGCCCGTTCATCTCCAACGCAGGAGGAACGAAAGGATGAACGGATGGAATCACAAGTGAATCGTTGGCTTGGATGAGCTGAGAGGAGGCAGCCAATCAGAGGCCTCACAGCAGGCGCCACGCAGTGATTATAATCACATGATGAAGCGTCGTGGTTGTTGTTGTTGTTGTTGTTGTTGTTGTTGTTGTTGTTGTTGTTGTTGTTGTTGTTGCTGTTGTTGTGAACACGCGTGCAGTCGACTCCTCCGGCCTGCAGAGCCTCAGCACCTCCTGCTGGAGGCGAATGGAATGAATGGATGAATGGATGATTACACACACACACACACACACACACACACACACACAGACACACACACACACATACAGCTGTTTAACCCCCCCAGATGGACATCTCCAGTTTAACAGGTATCCTTGAACTTTGACCTTTATCTGATTTAAGGTGCTGCCATTTTGTTTGTTTTGTTTTGAAGACCTTCTCCACTGGTCCTGGGGGGGCTCCTGGTCCTGCTGGTCCTGCTGGTCCTGCTGGTCCTGCTGGGCTGCCGGGCCAGGAGGTCGTCTCCCTCCTCTCTGCGTGGAACAGCAGACGCCTCCTTCTGGACGTCCTGTCCTGGTGTCCCGTCCTCAGAAGGTCTTGAGGTTTGAGATGTTCTTCGTGGCCTCAAGCCAGCTGATCTCTGGGCCGAAGTCCGTGCAGGCTCCGGACGAAGCTCGTGGATCTCATTCTTCTCGGCCTCAGACGGAGATCCTTTCGGCCCGACGTTCCCATATGATGATGTGAACCTCATCTCCGGCCTGAAGGACGGCGCAGAACCTCCGTCCGTAGAGAGAGAACTGGGGAAAAGGAAGGAACTGCTGAGTAAAGGACGAGATGGATCCTGGATCCTTGAGGAAGCCGTCTGAGGACAGTGGTTGCAGCCATGGAGGCGGCCAGAAGATGGCGGCGTCTGCTCTCAACACGCAGCTCGGAGAAGATCTGGCAGCAGAACATGCAGGCGTCTGAGTGAGAGGGTGAGGGGTGTATCTCTGTGAGGCTGCTGATTGGTCCGGGGTGAACACGCCTCCCGTCCAATCACAGCTGAGACAGGCTCCGGCGGCCCACGGCCCGAACGCATGAACGCAGGAACGCATGATGCTTGAGTTTGTGAACACATGAATGCAGGAACACGTGACTCCATGAATGGATGCATGAGAAAGTCCATCCAAGAGCTTCTGGACCAGAAAAGGGAGAAGTAGGAGGTCTTCCTCCTCCTCCTCTTCCTCTTCCACTCCATCCCCGCCGTGATGCGTCTTCATTCTCAGGCTCCGCCTCCGTCGCCGTTGACAACCGGCAAACAGGAACAAATGGACGCCGTCCAGCGGAACGCCTCCATTCCTCGCATTTTCCTGCTGGAAGGTCAAAACCTGTCAGTGTTTATAGAAGGTCTCGCCTGTCACTCCTCCTGCCTCGGGGTTTGTCCTCAGGGAGACAGCTAGGGAAACAGTGTGTGTGTGTGTGTGTGAGTGTGTGTGTTTCACTCATCCTTCATTTATTCATCCACTCACCACTGGTTCTTCCCCCCCATCGGTTCACTCACTCATACGATCCTTCACTCATCCATCCATTCATGCGTTCATCCCTCTCAGGTGTTTCCAGAATGTTCCGGGCCGGCAGAGAGCGAGTGTTTTCCCCGGGTTCTGATGACATTCATCACTGAGCTGTCGGAAGAGACGACGGTTGTCATGGCGATCTGAGGCCGATGAAAACCAGCGTCCGATGGCGCGTTTTCCGAGATCGTCCAATCAGGGGCCAAGAACTGAGACGTGGTTGATCCAATCCACGGCGTGGACGTCTGGAGCCTTCCGGAGCCTTCCGGAGCCCGGGCGGGACGCGGTGCTAGCTCAGGTAGCCGCCGCCGCCGCTAGCTTAACTCCCTAATCCAGGGTAATCCCAGTCTGGGGTGCTTGTGGTGACAGAGGCCTCTGATTGGATGAATCTCCGCGTCACGTGACCTCGGACAGCCGATGCTCCTCGTTTGAGGGCGGAGTTCCAAACCAGGAAGTGGAAGGCGGGTCCCTGATGGAAGACCTCAAAGTATCAGGTGGGGCTGGTCCTGAAAGTGGAAGGTACCATTTCCTGCTTACGGGGGTGAAGGCCTGCTGGTGACTGCGCGGCGGCCGAGGCGCGGCGGCGTCCCGTTAGCCGGCACATTTAAATGAGGATTAATATTTAAGCCAAATAAACCTCCCTTAATAATTAAAGCCTTGGTCTCCAGACGCTCGTTAATAATTAAGGAGCGTCGACTCGCCGCCGCCCGCCTTCCTCGCTGCCGCCGCTTAATTGGTGACAAATGCTTGGTCTCATCCAACGCCGCCGGGTCAAACGGCCGCTTTGCTCCCGATAAATGGGAACGCGGAGGGCCGGCCCGGCCGAGGGGGCGGAGCCTGTCGCTACCGGCAACAGAGCCGGAGGCGGGGTTTCACCTGGACCGGAAAGCTGTCAATCACAGCTCATAGAACCTTCTGACACTCTGTTTGGAGAACCTGGGGAGAACCCAGGCTGGAGAACCGTCTTCTTCTCCCGTGTTGTGGGCAGGCGTCCGTCCAATCAGAGGGCTCGGGGTTCAATTACCAAAGTACCCTTTGGCAAATGAGCTGGACGCCAAGAGCCCCGCCACCGGCTCCGCCCCCTCATCCGGATGGGTGTATGAAGCATCACTGGGTGCTAACGTGCTAACGTGCTAGCAGTCTGAAGAGCCCCGCGGGAGCAGGTGACCACGGCGTGGGGGGGCGGGGTCAGGACGTAGACATGGACTGAAGATGCGCGCTGAAAGGATGGATCGCCATGGAAACCAATGAATCCAACCTTTTGTACGCGCTGAGGTCACGTGACAGGAAGTGAGAAGATGCACCAGACTCACCCTTTAGCGCGAGCTGTAAAACTTCTCATGCTGCTTCAGCCCCCCAGGTTCTGGACGTCCTGCGAGCCTCCTGGTTGGACGGGCGTCCAGCCGCTGAGCCGCCTCTTCTCTCCTGCAGGAGTAAACAAAGGCTTCGCTGCCGGTTCCTCAGCTCTCAGGAGGCACCTTTCAAATCCCGTCTATATTTCATTATGTTCCTCCAAAGGTCTGCGTGGCTCTGCAGCCCGTGGAGGTTCTGCTCCCAGGATGGAGGCGCAGGAGGCCACGCCGCAGGAACGCCAATTACCTCGTGGTCTCTGAAGGTCCTGGAAAGGTTCACCTCCCCCAGCGTTCACCCAGGAACTCCTTTCAGGACACCGTCCATCCATCATCACGCAGGAGGAGGAGGCTCTTCTTCACATCTCCACGCTGACCAAGTCCTAATGTCCCGTGAAACTCGATTCACGTCAGCGTCGCCGTGACAACGGGCTATCTGTCTGCTCCTCAATGGGACGTGAAGGTGACGGGTGGTCGGTTTGAATCTCAGGGCGGCAGAAAGAAGAAAGCGGCCTTTAGTCGACGGGTCTTCTTCTCTCTCTGGACCTTCGTCTTCATGTATCCATTGTGACTCGCCGTCCCGTCACCCATGAAGGACCATCTTCCTTCCCTCTGGGGTTCCTGCCTGAGAAGAACCTCAGGGCTCCTCTAGTACCAACCAGTAATGACGAATACCAAGAAGTACTAAAGATACGATGCAGGACTGCGTGCTGTGCCCCAGGTTCTCCTCCTGCCCATGTGGGTTCTCCAAAGGTTCTCCACAGGTTCTCCACAGGTTCTCCTCCCTCCTCCCTCGGAGCAGGCAGCAGGTTCAGTCGGAGGAGGTTCCAGAGTTCCAGGCAGGAGAATGAGGGTGACTGATTGGACGTCTCCATGTGATTGACAGCTGGCCGATGCAAGTGGCTCCGCCCCTCAGCAGCTTCTGCAGCTTCCTTCAGGACCCAGAGAGGCTCGACTGGGTGAAGCAGCGAGCGAAGGGATGAGCGGAGGGATGAGCTCGAATGGCTGCGGTCGAGGGCCTGCGGGAATGAAGATCCCGAAGACCCCCAAATATGCAGGGGCTCCTGCGGCGTGCAGACGGACGCGAGCGTTGGGATTTCAACCGGTCCCTGAAGGCAGCGCCACATCACAAAGATCCTGTCGAAGCGTTCCCTGACATCCCGCCGTCCCCGAACGCATCACGACAGGATGCGAGGTCGTGGCGAGCCCGCTCGGACGCCATCTTGCAGGCCCCCCCCCCCCGTCAGCCGTCCAGGAGGCAGCTTCCTGTATCGGTGAGTAGCGCAGGGACCGCCGCGCCGCCGCTCTCCACAATATAGCCCATTAGATGGCGGGACATATGGCGCCCATATTTATATGCATCTGTCTCGCCGTAAACAAGTCGTCCTGCGTTTCCCGCCATAATGAGCCGCTCTTCCTCCTCCCTTCCGCTGGAGTCGACGCGGACGCTAATTAGTCCCAGCACGCCGTTTACGAAAGGAAGCCACGCCGCTATTTATCAAGAACGCCGTCCGAGGCGCGGGCCGGGTTTACCGCCTCGTCCCGCCACGTCCGACGTGATTAATGGACGGGGGGGCGTCACGGCGCCGGTGCTTCCCCCGAGGCGGCCGGCGTCCCCCCGGGTGCGTGGGCGGCGTCGGCGGGACAATTAGCACGGAAACCACGGCGACGGATGAAATCCCCAACTCATTTAGGAGGCGGCGGCGGGGGAAAGTATCCTCACGGCATCAGATTGAGTTTGTGTCAGTAATCCCAACGGCGAGCGCCGCCGCCGCTTCCTCCGGCCTCCGACGCCTCAAACACCGACGGCGGAGCCGAGAGACGCGGAATTCGAGCGGGAGGAAGGAAGCACCTCGGGGGATCCGGATTAATGACGACATGTTTGTTTGCCTTCTGCCGGATTATTTCTGTCAGATTTCTGTGATTGAAGCCGGGATTCGGTACGTTCACGCTAACGCACGCCGTTACAGAGTACCGAGTACCGGTCCATTTAAGATCAAATCTACGTCTTTCTCTTTACATTAATGTTAATCCCTTCATATTAGTTGACTCTTCACACGTCTTCACAGTGTGAAGTGTCGTCTCCGAACCCCGGGATTAGCAAATCCCTCTCCACGCCTTTCCTTTAAATCGACCAGACGCTTTTCACCGAGGATCCTGAGAGGCTGCTGACGCCGACACCAGGCCGCCGGAGGACCGGGGGGGGGGGGGGGGACCGGATCACCAGGAGGATTAATTACATCACTAATGATGATGGAGGCACACACACCCCCATGGACCTGTCAGCTGTCAATCACAGCTACAGACCCAGACATGTACATATATACATATGGATATACATGTAGAAGTATCCATATCTATGTGTATATATGTATGTATATATATACATATTTGTATATGCATATGTATGGGTGTACACGTATGGTGTATATACGTAGGTGTATATATGCATATATGTGTGTATGTATAGTATATATGTGTATGTGTGTATGTATAGTATATGTGTGTATGTGTGTGTGTGTGTCTATGCAATAGGTGTAATCTGGCCTCCATCTTGGCGTCCATCTTTCCTTCTGGCGCCGTGAAGCTCACTGAGTCTGGACCGGAGCTTCGGCTCCGCCGGGATCAGCGCTTCGGCCCGACAGGAAATCCAGTGGGATGAAATGGCTCAGACCCCCCTCTCTTGCCCCCCCCCGCCCCCCGGAACTTATATAGCTGCCCCCCACACACACACACCCCCCCCCCCCACACACACACACCCAAATTACCTGTGAAATTGTATTGGCGAGCCGGGGGGTCAGGAGCCGGCCGCTCCCGCTCGCAGCCCTGATTGTGTTTGGACGGGAGCGAGACGAGCGAGGGATTGCGGCGGCGGCGGCGGCGCCTCGAGGTCCACGCCGTTTCAAGGATTTCCCTTTTCAAACAGAAAAGAGAGAAATTAACTTTGGTAAACACAAACGCGCCCGCGGCGCTCCGGCAACAGGGGCGTCCGCGGAGGCCGATTCAAACGTCCATCCATCCCATAATGAACGTCTGGGACGCCTTCCATCGCAGCTCGTGCCCGCTGTTTTTCACCTCCGTTCAGGGTTTAATCCCGTCCCGGAAGTCATTCCTCCAGAGGGTTTCCCCACCCCGGCTCGGCCCGCGCATCCTCTCCGTGCCGCCGCCGCTCCGGTGGAAGCTCCCGCCGTCCCCCCTCCGGTCGGCCAGATGGAACGGTCCGTGCAGCAAAATAAATCCAAATCCACCAACACTTCCCTCGCGCTTATTAGCTTAGCTGTAGTTCTGGTGGAAATCAAAGTGCTGAGGCGCGGCTGCAGCTTCCTGTTAGCTGCACGCCAGTCATTCGCTTGTTTCTCAAACAACGATTTATTCACTTATTAAACCCAACGTTGGCAAACAAACCGCCGTGTCGGGTAAATGGTCCGCTCCGACGCCGGCTGGGGATGTACCAACTGCAGAGAGGAGCGGGGGTTCCAGTTTGGATGAAACCCGCCTTTCTTTACTTGGTACCTTCATGTTTCTTTGCATTTTCTCTTCCACTAACTTCCATGGTTGGACAGATTCTTCTAATTTAATTTAGTTTATGGAACCCTTAAAAAGCATCTCTGACTTCCTGGAGTTGGACCAAAGACCAGATGTTCTCCTCATCTTCCCGCTCTGGTCCTGCTCCGGGTTCCTGCTGCACCTCTGGGATCGATCCACGCGTGAAGCTTCATCAAGGACCAATTATTTAAATGAACACGTTCATGAAGGACGGCGTGAGGTTGAGGTCGTGACCCCGACCCTCCACCTCCGCCCGCCACCTGCTGCTAATGAGCCGCAGAACACGCCGCTGATGCCGACGGCCTGGACATACTAATCCTCGCCCTGATTGACAGGACGTCCCTGCCTCGCCAACA
>NC_141284.1:447764-457764 GCF_037954325.1 Fistularia commersonii
ACATACCTACAAACATACATACATACATACGTATATACATACATACATTCATCCATATATACACACATACACACATACACACATACATACATACATACATACATACATTCACATATACACACATACATACATACCTACATACATACAAATATATATATCTATACATACATACATACATACATGCATGCATACATACATACATTCATACATACATATATACATACAGACATACATAAATACATACATACACACATGCATTCATACATACATCCATCCATCCATACATACATACATTCACATATACACAACACATACATACATACATACATACATACATACATACATACATACATACATACATACATACATACATACATTCATACATACCTACATACATACACACATACATACATACATACATACATTTTTATATATGTGCATACACACATATATATATACACACACGCTAACATACAGACATAATCAGCAATATTAAAATAATAAAAGTTTTGCTATGTTTCAGTTGATTTGTTAAGAATCAAGAATGAATCAAATTTTTGTTTTTTTATTTGCATTTCAGAATATTAAGAAGTTTATCACACTATTCCAATTTTCTCAGACAGTCCTGTACATACATACATACATACATACATACAGACACTCACATTCATACATACACTCACACATTCACACATACATACATACTTACATATAAACACACACACACACACACACACATACACACACACACAAACAATGGCATTGCCTGTGTGTGTCGGGGTGTTGTGGGGCCTCAGCTGATTTCATTATTTAGCGTGTTCTCTGGGGTTGCAGAGCGCTGATTTGTTCTGCTTGTCAACCTGTCAGGTAATTGATTTTTCTTATTTTCTGGGCAAACACACACACACACACACACACACACACACCCACTGATTATCTGGTCGTGCGACGCCCTGCCGACAAACGCAGATGGCGCTACAACTTTATTAGTCCCTGGGGGGGTTCGTCCGTCAACATGGTGCTACACGGGTGCTAATTCTTCTGATTCTTCTGATTCTTCTGATTCTTCCTCCTTGTTTTCCCTCTTGTTCTGCTGCTCGCCCCTCGTCTGAGTCATGTGACCTCGGGTCGTGGGTCACCCTTCATGTTCTTTTATCCCAGATGAGACGGTGAAGCCGCAGGAAACTTCAGACCAAACCGATCACAGCCGGAAGTCCCTGCAGACGCCGAAGGAAGTCACTATCACACGGTTATTTCATTCCTTTAATTCTCTGAGCGTATTTGTTGTCATTTTCTTTGGTGATAGCATGAACTAACAGTGTAATAAAGGCTTAATAACAATGTAATAACAGTGTAATAACTGGGTTGGGGTCTCCTTAGCACTTTACAGGCTAATCTACATTAGCAACACAGGAGCTAAATCCTGGAGCTCAGAACACAAAACTGAAGTTCACTAGAATCAGCGCTGAGCGTCTCCTCTCTGCACCTCCTCCAGCCACAGGGAGGCGCCAGATGATGCAGTTTATTCATTATATTTTTGATCATTTCATATCTTATTTCAGTTCAACCTAGTTTACATTTATAAGGATCCTGCTGCTAGCTTCTAGCTGCTAGCCGCTAACTGGTCTGTCCCATCGTCACACTGGGGACGCCGTGAAGAGGTCGGGTTCGGAATGAGCTGACGGGACGAAGGCGCCACCAGGAGGCACCGGGACGACACGACGGCTCCAGAGCCATTACTGTAGTTTTTATTTCAAACTACAAAAACACCGTCAGCCTCTCAGCTGGTTTTCGGGCGCTGCTCCAGGAATCATTGCTGCTTCTTATTGAAGGGAAACAAAGACATAAAACAGTTCAAGATGTCACCCCAAAGTTCCTTGAAAATGAGCAAAAACTAAAACAAACAAACAAACAAAATGTTGGAGCAAAGAAAAAAAATCTTAAAAAGAGTTAGGATTTAATGAAAGTAAAATGTAGTTATATACATATGTTCATAATATATACACAGACACTTGTACCCAAAGTGACTTACAGCAGTGATGCCGAGAATCGAACCCAGAACCTCATACATGTGAAATGTGTGTTCTACCACTGAGCTACACGTTCACTGGTGTCAGGAAATAAAATGGTTGCCCATCAGTAGCCAAAGCCTTCAGGGGTTCTTCTGCCCGACGGCAACCATCACAGACATGAGGGGAGAAGAACATCTGCACCTCCAAGACGACACAGGAACCCACACACTCTTCATCTATTCACACCTATATGGATGGAGATACAGCTCTGGCTTGAAAGTGTGTGTGTGTGTGTGTGTACAAATACATCCAGTGGTTGTTTGGCTCTTCTGCAGGTGAAAGTAATTACACCTCGCTGTGAATATTGATGTCACCTTTCTTCTGATGCTCTGCCAGGTGGATCAGTGGCTGCAGGATACAAACAACAGGAGGAGGAAAAAGAAGAAGAAGAAGAAGAAGAGGAGGAGGAGGAGGAGGTGGCGCCGGATGTACAGAGAAATATGGAGGGAAAGGCATGGGCAGCGAAGGAAACGAGGGACAAACCCGGCTAAAAGGCTGACTTAAAGGAGCGTGGAGGTGAGCAGGGTGTGAGCGCAGCAGGAGTTATGGCCCTGTGAGGACCCTCCATTACCAACATGCTAATAAAACAGCTAATAAACACCGCTTGTCGCAGCGAGCTGAAAGTGAAACAAATCCACCGGAGGAGAAGCGACTCCAGTCGGGATGTTGCGAGCGCTTATTATTTTATGACGCCCCCCCCCCCCCCCCCCGGAGCAGTCGAACTCGTTAATTTAACCCCGTCACGCCCTCGTTAGCAGTTAAGCCGCTCATCCATCTCCCGTCCATTTGATGGCAGGATAATGCACCATCGGCTCTTTCATACGTCCACATTAATTACTTTATTTTTCTGCATATATTACAATCAATTTAGCGTCTTCTGCTGCCCTTGTGTGACAGGTGGACACCCCCCCCCCCCCCCCCCCCCCCGCCGGGCTGTAATTCAAATTCATTATGTGTCTGTCAGACTCACATGACTTACCCAGAGTCCAGATTGGCTATATATCCTATTTCACTCCCAGCTAATAAGAAAATAGGTGGCAGGAATTTAATTGCCCTCTCCCCAGGGGGAGGGGAGGGGGGGAGGGGGGGCTCCACACCTTCATCCATTCATCCATTTATCCATTCATTCAAGAGCGCTAACATCCCATTAGCTCTGATTAGCAGCTAACAGGTGTTTAATTTGACCCTTTAACTCCATGGAGTCTAGTTATGTGTGTGTGTGTGTGTGTGTGTGTGTGTGTGTGTGTGTGTGTGTGTGTGTGTGTGTGTGTGTGTGTGTGTGAAATCAAGGAGCTGCTGATCTGTTGGGTCTGACACGGACTTAGCGACTTGCTAACGTGGCTCCTTCTCGCGAGCTTCGAGGAGACCATCACAGACCCCGGGAGAAGAAGGACAAAGCAGCCGGTGTTCTCAACGGTAATGGGATGTCAAAGCAACACCTGCGTGATCGTCTGTTTCCATGGTAACATGTTTATGTATAGTCTGACGAGGTCAATCCGGTGATGCGTTCAATTGCAGCTGTGAATTCCGCAATCCTCTAATCATCATCATTGAAAGGAAACGTCATTCCTCGTTCTTTCTTGTTTCTTTCTTTTTGTGGAAGACAGACGCGGCAGCTAGCGTGGCGCTAACGACACCTGGCAGCATCTGAACATGCTGACGTTCCAGAGGTCTGAAGGTCCAGAGACGTGGTCCATCTTCCCGTCAGCTTGGAACACGCTGTCTTCCTGTCCGCCTCCGTTGCCGCGGCAACAGAAGTCCTGTCCTCCTCTGCAGGAGCATCTATAGATACCCATGTCAGGTATCTGAGGAGGGAACGAGTCTCCTGTGAAAGAACAAACGACCGAAGGCGTCTTCGGTGAGAGAAAGAATGAGTCCAAACAAGCGAAGAAAGCGGGAACAAACAAAAGAACAAGCGTTCTCGATGAACGAGTGAAAACTCAGTGGAGGAGGAGAGGAAGAGGAAGGAGACTGCGGCCAACAAATGAATAAACAAACAAAAACCTCTTCAATGAAAGAGCCAACGAACAAACAAACCGAAATGAGAAAGAATGAAAGTCGAGCGAACAAACGAACGAAGGAATGAATGAACCGACGAACAAACGAACTAATGAATGAGCCGACGAACTCATCAACAAACCCGCGATGGAAAAATCCTTGTCGCGTTGAGTGTCCTGCTAGCCTGGTGCCAACATCGAGCTAGCTGCAGCCAGAGAGCTGCTGGAGAATAATTGATTCCACTCCTCAAGAATAAGATTGAATAAAATAGTTTTGCAACTTTTCAGACACACACGCACACACACACACACACACACACACACACACACACACACACACACACACACACAGCCTGCAGTGGAGGAGGCAGTAAGTGCTGCTCGTCATTCACTGATTAGACCTTCAGTAATTGCAAAGCTCTTTGGTTTCCTGTTTTGTTTTAATGCACATCATTACCTTTGTGAGAGTGTGTGTGTGTGTGTGTGTGTGTATGTGTGTGCGTGTGTGTGTGTGTGTGCGCGCGTGTGTGTGTGTGTGTGTGTGTGTGTGTGTGTGCCTGCATGCCTTCTGTTCCCTCCATTTTCCAGCGCCGCTCCTGAGACGGCGTGATAATTGTCAGAGTGTCGCTGCCCCTCTGGATGAAGGAGTGAGCGGGTGACTGGGGGTGAGGTGGGGTGACTGGGGGTGAGGTGGGGTGAGTTGGCGTGAGGCGGGGTGAGGCGGGGTGAGGTGGGGTGAGTTGGGGTGAGGCGGGGTTCACTGCATTCATCACTTCATTCTGACTCACATTCACTGACTCGTCACCCGTGTGATGATTCTGTGCGCTGAAGTTCTCCTGCCGGCTTCTTCCTGCTCCGTCTAAAAGCAGCCAGCAGGTTCAGCGGAGACTCAAATGAATGAATGAATGAACGCGTCTTCAAAAATGAACGAAAGAAATGTTGATCAAATGAGCAAACGAATCTTCAAACAAACGCTAAACAAAAGAAGGAACGAGTCTTCGGTGAACGAATGAACGAGTGAACGAACAAAAGAGCAACGGAAGGAGTGAACGTGCGAGTCTTTGATGAGGAAGCAGGTGAACGAGTGAATGGAGGAGTGGAAAATCAACCAAGCAACAAATGAAGGAGTCTTCAATGAAAGAGGAGGAGTGAACAACAACGTCCACGAATGAATGAAAAGGAGAAAAATTAGGAAGGCCGTGGCCCTGCGGCCGCCATCTTGCCTGAGGATCTCCAGGAGCGCAGATCCAGGAATAGAAGACGGCCTGTGAATATTTCATGAGGCGGCGGGGAGATCACATCCCGCTTGTTTCTCCATCCCATAATCTATTGGGAAAGAAGTCACTTTGCAGGAAGCGGGATCTCCGTCTGCGTGCGTTTGCATCGATTACGGAGAACCGGAAACCCCCGGAGAACCCGGCGGCGCCGGAAATGGGACAACGCTGAAACGCAGGCGGCGCTTTGAGGCGGCGAGGAGTTTGGAATAATAATATTTATAATCCTGATCATAAAAACAGCCCGAATGTGATTGTTTATCAAAGACACCGAGGCGTTTTCAAAAACTCATCCATTCATGGATGAGTTTCTGCAGAACGCTCGCTCGCTCAAAGGGGCAGACATGTAAACTTTCATCCACACGTCTGGAAAGGGTTTCCGCCGAACCTCCATCACGTGTTTGGACTGCAGGAGGAACACGGAGAACCCCGAGGAACCCCGAGGAACCCTGTGGAGAACATGGACCTCTGTGCAGAAAGGTGTGCGAGCCGTCCCGCTGAGGTTGTGCTCCTCCATGATGAGGACGTGATGGACGTTCGTCCCGCCGGCGTCTCAATCCGTCACGCCTGGTCCCGGCGCCGCCGCGCAATTAGTGCTAATCGGGTCTGGTCCGGGTCGCTAATTCAGGAAGTAATCACGTTGTGAACGTGGTGACATTGAAAGTGGACTCCTTCCTCCGCGGCTGGAACGGGTCCTGTTTGTCGCCGGCGCTGGTCGCTAATCATCCACATCCAAGGCCCGAAGGACCGCCGCCATCTTTTATTTGATCGGACAGTTACTCATTGGGCCGCTAATTGAACATGGCAGGAAGTGACCGTGGGGGCGGGGGTGGGGGGGGGGGGTGGGGGGGGGGCAGGAAAGATGGTGGTGGCACATGAGATTAAAACTACAAATTAACTGAAAGGAACTACAAAAATGTCAACCAGGAAGAGTCTTTGTCCGCTGTGTTTGATTCAACACAAGGCTGCGTTGGTCAATTAACAACGCACGCACACACACACACACACACACACACACACACACGTGCACAGCAACACTCCTAATTAGCCTGTGACCATAGCAACCAGTGTGTTATTCTGCACATCCCATCCTTTGTTCTGTTTGTTTTCCTTCACATTGACGACACCTTGGAGGTGAAACCTGAACACATTCCAGCTCCGACCTTCTAATCAACCATCACCCCCTCCTTCATCTTCATCTTCATCTTCATCTTCATCTCCACCTTCACCTCCACCTTCATCTTCACATCCTCCTAGACTTCCACCTCCTCCACCCTGCTTGCCCGAGGCGTCTTCCACTAAAGCTGCAGAAAAGCCGGATTTTACACTTTTTATGATACTTATATTAATGTGAAATTCTTCTTGTCTTGTATTCCTCAAACTGATTCCTTAGTTTTATTATCTTTTCATTTTGATTTTTTTTTTCTTTCAACCCCCCCATAAACAATTGTGTCGGATTAATGACTGAATCAAAGGTTTATTTCTAAAAGATGCTTTTCCTCGCTTCGTTTCTCCTCGGCTTTGCTGTTCTTTGCTTTTTGGGGTCAAACAAACACCTAACAAGCAGAATTCAAACAAACAAGTAAGAACAAATAAAACATCCAGATTAAACGGATAAACAGGGCAGACGAAGGTGCTTCTCATCGGCGTCCATCTCCCTCCTCAAACGCCTCTCCATGTTCTCAGACCCCCCCCCCCCCCCGGTCGATACGCTGCCTCCTAACCACCCGCTGGCGGCGGCGGCGGCGGCGGCGGCCATGACGGTGCACGGACGGAGCCTCCCGCTGATAAATTGACCCAACGGCAGAAAAAGGGGGATTTATTTACCTGGATTCCTCAGTTTGTTCCCCATCGTCCAGGAAGAGACGCCGCTCGGCCCGGCGGCGAGGGACACCATTGATTTATCACCGGACACATTCGCCCTCCTACACCTCCTACACCTCCTTCTCCTCCTTCTCCTCCACCTGCTCCACCTGCTCCACCTGCTCCTGTTCCCTCCTGAGAGAAGGATGAAGATGTCCCGTTCTGATCAGTGGATCTGATGGGCTCCTGGTCGGGGTTCGTCCGCCCGGCTGGACGTTGGTTGTTTCTGGTTCTTTGCGGCTGGTATCTGAAGCGCTTTGCTCGGGTTCTTCTTTTGTATTTTTTAGGTTTATAAAGAATCTTTGTTGCTGTTTTGTGGGTAAAATGTTTCCGGTGTGATCCTGTTGATGGGAGCAAACCTTCTGGGCTGATACTGGAAATGATTCCGCAACTTCCTTGAACTCTTCTTCAGCTCTTTGGAGTTCCTCTGAGGCTCCACCTGAGGCTCCACCTGAGGCTAACCCTCAGCGTTTCTTCAGGAGTCCTACTAAGTGTTTTAGGAGATATTTGGAGGGTGTTAGTCGTTGAAGGTGTGTTGGGCAGGAAGCCTCTGCTGCAGCCCCACAAGGAGGACCAACCAACAGGAAGCTTTCACTGGAGGCATCCAGACATTCATCTGCTCTGATTCATCCAAACGTGGTGGATGAAGACAACGCCAGCCGGCACCGAGGTCAAAGGCAGCACGACTCCAGGACGGCTCACCTGTCAATCACAGCAGGACCTGTCAATCACAGGCTCATGCAGAGCCGTCCACCCGTCCACCTTCTCCTCCACACCTCCAGGTTGTTTAGTCTTCAGTGAACCTGATGACTGATTAAACTGTGGGAGGACGGAGAACCTGCAGGAGAACCTGCAGGAGAACCTGGAGAGCCCTGAGAAGTCAGAGTCAAACCTGGATTTCACAGCATCATCTTCATCTGCATTCATCTGCACTCCTCTGACTGTGGGATCAGCTCTGAAGGTTTCTGCTTCCACATGTTTCTTCTTCTTCTTCTTCTTCTTCTTCTTCTTCTCCTCCTCCTCCCTGGTCACATGACCACCAGGTCCCAAGTGCAGAAGATCCTGGTAAGTAGGTCGCTCATCATGTCCTCTGACAACATCTACTTGTGATGTGAGAGGGACAAATCCAGGAGAAGAGGTCCACCTCCGCCCTGCTCCTCCTCCCAGCAGAAGGTCCTCTGATGGACACGGCATCTCCTGCCCGGCAGGAACTGATCCTCCCCTACCTGACATGGCCCTTCCTCCTGTTCTCCAGCATCAACGCTCGACTAATGGGTTCCTCCTTGTTTGAATGACCATCACAGAATAACCTGATGAAGAATCACCGGGTGGATCAGGCCCTTTGCCTCAGGAGATCCTGAGGGTCTGGAGCCCAAATAACGTCCCTGGCAGGAGAATCAGCAAGGAAACCAGGCAGAAAGAACCCGACTGGCAACTAAACCAGAACCTCTTCCATCTCCAAAAGCTACCCTGGTCAGATGTTCTCTAGGGACAAAATGGGCAGAGCTGAAGAGGTCCAGGCTCTTCTGTCCTGCTGCACCTCAGAGGGGTTTTCAATGCTCGCAGAGGAACATCTGCATTTTGGACCAGAATAAGAGCAGAGTTAGCGAACGGCTAACGGGTTCTTCACAGGGTCCAAACATCTGACGGTCCGTGGCTGTTACTCCATGAGCAGCTTCACCTCCACGGTGTCCATGTCGTCTTCCTCTTCTTCTTCTTGCTTCCTCTTCCAGGATGGACCTGACAGGTGCTGGTGTCACACCGACCCCTGCTGGCAAAACTGGAAGGACCTTCCTGGAACAACCCTTGAGCTGGACGCTCCTCAGACCTTCTCCGTCCGAGAGCATCTACGGAGATGACGGCCCGTCCGACAAACCGCCACCCGCTCTGTTTTTTTTTGTTTTAATAACAATTTATCTACAAAATACTGAATGACACCACTGGACTCCCGTCGTCATGGAAACTGCACCGTCACTGAAGCAAAGTAACATAGAAAAGTTACAAACGAGCAAACAGAACGCACCCGCTGATCTGGTTCACCGTAAGATGTCCGTGGGTTGACATAAAAAAAAGAAGGGAGGCGCAGTCCCGGGAGGTCGTGGCGATCGGCCGCCGGGAGGGCGCGCCCCCGTCGGCCTCGGCTCCGCCCCCGCCCCGTCGGCCCCGCCCCCGCCCGGCCCGGCTCCGCCCCCGGCGAACACAAACCGAAAGGAAGCGAGCGGCCGGGTGCGTTGGTCACGGGTCCGCGCAGTGACGCGCTCCGATCGGCCGCTAACTGCAGAGCTTGGCGGTGTCGTAGTCCACGGCGTTGGGCAGCCGCGAGCTGAAGGCCTGCAGCGAGGCGTGGATGCGGACCACGTCGCCGGGGGTCAGTTTGAGGCGGTGCCTCAGCAGGCAGGAGAACAGGTCCAGCCTCTGCTGGCCCCGGGGGGACATCCGGTTCACCCGGTCTCGTATCTCCAGCAGCTGGAGCACGGCGGTGTCCTGGGAGCCCTGGGTGTACGGGTAGTCCAGCTGCAGGATCAGGTCGCGGATGGCCTCCGGGTCGAAGTGCATGCTGTAGCCGAAGACCTGGATGCCGTTGATCTTCATGTAGCCCAGGTTTCGTCCCGGTTCCGTCATCTCCAGGGGCTCGTAGTAGACGCTGTCGTTGGCCCCCTCCGGGGCCTTGATCCTGCTCCGGAGGTAAACGTGGATGGTCTCGAAGAAGGTCTTCCACTTGTTGCCCAGCGTCAGGGTCCAGTTGTAGCACTCGAAGGGCAGGTCCAGCTTGGTGGCCCGCCAGTCCGGGAAA
>NC_141284.1:460264-465264 GCF_037954325.1 Fistularia commersonii
TATCTTTCAATTTTTCAAACTGAAAATTGCCTTTTAGCCGTTTGTGGATGAAAAGCAGGTAACAGAATAAATAAGCGAATGAATAAACATCTCCATGTCTCCATCGGTGGAAAGAGAAGGTGTGTCGTTGGAGATCCCCCTTGACTCTGGTTCAGAGACGTTCTCCATGCAAGCAGATGGAGCCTCCAACCCTGGAAAATGACTGATAATCCCATAATCCTCGTTAATCCAGGGCCAATCATCTTCTCCTCGTGTCCTCGACCTCCTCGATTCTTCTCTTTGTTTCACTTTCAAGCCACATGTTGTATCGACCCGGTTCTTCACCATCCAGCTCTGGACCTCCAGACCCTGGACCTCTTCAGGGTCTGAGATCAATTCTACTTCTTATTGCATGGCTGTGATTGGCTCGTGCGCTGCGGTGTGATTGGTTCATTCCCAGGCGGTAGACGGCTCCAACCATCACCCCTCCAGTCCGATCTGGACTGCAGGTTCTCCGGGAACCTCCTCCTGTGCGGGACTGTGGGAGGAACCCGGAGCACCCGGAGAACCCGGGGAACCCAGAGAACCCGGGGAACCCGAGGAACCTCCAGCGAGGACCTCCTGCTGTCCCTAAAGATCATGAAACGTCCTGCAGGCTGAAGCTCCAGTGATCCAGCCGTCAGAAAAACACGGGAACCTGTTTGTGAATGAAAAGACGACGAGGTAAAGTCAAGATGGCGGCGGCGGCGTGGGGGGGGGGGGGGGGGTCTTTGATCAGCTGCTGAAGTGAACGCTAGCATTGCGTCGTTGCCTGAGGCTAACCGGTGCTAACACACCGCTTTAATTCCCCCCACGTGGGCCGGGGGTTTGATTCCCGTCGGTGGCGCCGGCTTCCTTTCATGCCTCCTTTCTGCTTCCTGAGGAGCGGCGGCGGCGGCGCCTCGACAGGAAAGCAAACACAGGAGGCGGCGCTTTGAAGAGGGCATTGTTGTCGACTTTATGCTAATCAGGACGTGTGCGGCGGGATCCTTTAGCTTTAACCGGAGCCGCTTTCAACGTTCACAGGAAGTCTGAGGAGGACGGCAGCCCGAGCGGACGTCTCTGCAGGACCTGAGACAACCTCCTCAGGTCGTCACTGATGCTCCTCAGAAGGTCCGGGCGCCGCCCTCGCCTCCGTCTCCGCTTCTACGTGAATGACTCCGTCCGAGCGTCGCCCGCGGCTCTCGGCAAAGAGAAGCAGCACCTCCGGGTCTGAAGCCGTGGAGGGTCAACTCGGGGACAGGGTGGAAGTCCTGCTCCAGGTGGAGGAGGTCTCTGTGGGAAGACCACCTTCAGGACGTCTCAAACATCTGGTGGTTCTTTGTGACGGAGGCTGGGTTTGTAGATATACAGAAGTAAAAGGCAAGAAGGTCCCTGGTTGGATTCCCGTATCTGCGTGGGGTTCCTCAGGATTCTCGGGTTCCTCCCACAGTCCAAACACCTGCAGGAGGTTCATGGAGACCCTGCGTGGTCCAACCATGAAGCTCAGCGTGAGAGCAGCAGGTGGTCATTGAAGAGATGGATGGATGGATGGAGACTGCAACACGTGCACCGGACCATGAAAAACAAGTGCAATCAAATGAAAAATAGATTAAAATCAAATAAAATAAGATGGAAAAAAAATGAAAATAAAACAAGACATAAAATAAAATTGATCAAAATTAAGAGGAGAAAAAGCTGATGGACCTCATGACCAGTAGGTGGTTTCTAACTGCACGCTGGAAATCATGAGGTTGTCGTTACTGAGAGGTTTGAAGGAGCTTAGAAGCACAAAAACAAGGGAAGACGAGGAAAAGTTGTAAACCTCTGACGGACCGGGAAGCGACCAAGACGGAGAACCTTCAACACCTCCGTGTCTGAGAAGCCCAGCGAAGCCCAGCGAAGGCCAGCGAAGCGTCGCCGGCTCCCCGCGACGGTCAGACGGGCTCCCGGGAGTCGGAACATTTGCAACGACGGCTTATCGGACGCTCCTCACCGTTCTCGCGGCAGGCGGACCCGCGGCTGCCGGTGGCACCTCTTGCTGAGGCTGAAGAGCTTGAAGATGACCCTCTGCGCCCGGCGGGTCAGAACGCGCACGCCGTTCTCCAGCTGCTCGTAGCGCCACTGGAAGAGGCCGTCCAGAGCCCACAGCTGCTGCAGGCTGGAGACGTTCAGGAAGCGGTCCTGGGGCAGCCGCGACAGGAACGCCTTGAACTCATCTGGAACGCGGGGAGAACAGGGTCGGACCGGTCCGGGGTCTCGTACGGGGACGTCCCGTCCTTCGCCCGCCCCCCCACCTGACTCCTGGAAGTCCCTGTAGGCGGCGCCCCAGGCCTGGGTGATCCTCTGCAGGCTCTCCTCCAGGGCCCGGACGTCGGTGTCCGGACAGTTGCACTCCGGGAACCCGGCGTCGCAGCGGCACCAGCAGTCGCCGTGGCGACAGACGAAGGCGCCCTCGCCGTTGCAGGCGATGTAGCCGAGGGCGGCGTGGACGAAGCTCTCCCTCAGGTAGTCCGGAAGGATCACCTGCAGGCCTGCCGGGGGGCACGCATGGGTGAGTGGAACGGGAGGCTAGCCGGTGCCTAACCAGCGGGCTAACCTGCGAGCTAACTGGGAGGCTAACTGACAGGCAAAGCGGCAAGCTAACCAGCCAGCTAACCGGCAAGCTAACTGGCGAGCTAACGTTCGGGCTAACCAGCCAGCTAAACGGCGAGCTAACCTGCGGGCTAACCAGCAAGCTAAACGGCAAGCTAACCTGCAGGCTAACCAGCCAGCTAAACGGCGAGCTAACCTGCGGGCTAACCAGCCAGCTAACCAGCCAGCTAACCAGCAGGCTAACCTGAGGGCTAAGCAGCCAGCTAACTGGCGAGCTAGCCTGCGGGCTAACCGTCTGGCGGCGGCGGAGATGTTTGACACACCTTGCAGCTGCACCTTGTTCTCGGGGCTCTGCACCAGGACCGAGCTGACAGAGTCCAGGTTGTCATAGTTACTGCATCCCAGGGGGCCGGTCCGGGTCTCCGTCACCTGGGCAACCACACAGATGGACAGGTGGGACCTCACACTGTCACCATAGACACTGGAATGCTTTCACACACACACACACACACACACACATATTCACCCATTCACACTCACACACACACACACGGATGGTGTTGTGCTGCCGGTGCCTTCCCAATAAAACAGATATAGATAAATACAAACATGAAAAATAGTAAAAAGAAGTAAAAAAAACCTACATATAAATGATGTAGATATATAATATGTATATTATGTAGATAGAAGTATTTTTGGTGGGAAGTGAGTTTGTAATGTTTGGTTCGTTACTTAATGAACTAATCATTTCAGATCACCTTTTATCATTGGAGGAATTCCATTTCAAGGGTATATTTTAAGGTCACAGATGTGATGCACCACACACACGCTATCTATCATCTATAAACGTCCAGTATATAGTATATAGAATATAGGTCGCCTCTTTCTCCACGTCTTCCAAACCAGACAATGAAGAGCTGCCGGAGGGCTGGGACAGGAAATGAGGGAAACTGGAGCGCCGACCTCCTGCGGCCGCGGCGAGGAGCGGGAAGGACGACGTTCGGCGGACGCCTTCCACGTGTGTGACGGACGCACGGACGAGGAGAGTGTGTGTGACCGACGGGCGGGCGGAGGAGGAGAGTGTGTGTGACCGACCGACGGGCGGAGGAGGAGAGTGTGTGTGACCGACGGGCGGAGGAGGAGAGTGTGTGTGACCGACGGGCGGAGGAGGAGAGTGTGTGTGACCGACGGGCGGATGAGGAGAGTGTGTGTGACCGCCTCGGCCGGCGAGGAGCGGCACCCGCGGGCCAATGAGGCGGCGATGGTGGGCGACCATCGGGGGAGCAGGACGGAGCGACCGAGGCCCGACCGCCCGCCATCCGACGGTCAACACGAAGAAACGATTAACAAAGTGTTTCTCGCAGCTTCTCCCCGTTACAGGAAGGGAGAAAATACATTTTAGAGAATGAAATAATATGGAGGTGATAATGGCTGCTTGGACGGTTTGACAAGATGATAGTTTGTCTGCAGATGCACAGATGGAGGAACTCTGTGAATATATATATATATACATATATGTATATATATATAATGTATCCAAGGAAATATCTGCCACCTGCAGTACATGTATATACCACACACACACACACGCCTATATATTTACATTATATATAGCTATACATTTATATATGTATAGATATATGCATCCATATATATTCATTACATTACATTACATTTGGCAGACGCTTTTATCCAAAGCGACTTACAATAGAGGACATAAGGACTGCAAATACACTTGCAAATACACGATGCACAGGAAATATACAGAACAGTAAGCTGGGGTTAGTCTGTTTTTTTTTGACAAGACATACACAAACGTACACACACACACACACACTGCATAGCCTAACTATATTCAAATATTATATTCAAATTATATTCAAATAATTATTATTCAAATTTCTATTCATTTATTTTTACAAATTTCTTTCTTGGGCAGTTTTGTTTTTTTTGGCCTTTTTTTTAAAACTTGAAGCTCTAGACGAGGACGATGATTAAAAGTAATTGTTGGCAATGGCTATCATTAATACTGTCATTAATTATATTATCAGTATTATTATTGTTACTGTTACTCTTATCATTATCATTATTGTTATTATTATTATTATTGTTGTTGTTCCTGTTATTAACATTTTTATTATTAGTATGATTTGGGTATGTTACTCTTTTTACTATTATTATTATAGTAGTGTTTGTTTCTGCTGTTGTACTGGCTGGAGCTTGTCTTCCCCGGTGAAGTGGAGGATCCAGAAGAGGAGGTCACGTCTCCCCCGTCACCCTAATTACCCCGCGGCCTCCGGAGGCGACGGCCGGCGGCGACATCCTGTCACGGGCTGCGTCTCGGGGAGTCATTTATCTTCCTCCCCGCTCGTCCTCTTCCTCGCCACATGCCAGCTCGCGGCGCCGGC
>NC_141284.1:470264-477764 GCF_037954325.1 Fistularia commersonii
TTTTCAAGCGGTCAGAACGGCCTGCAGAACCAAAGCTGAACTTGGAGGAAACACCAGATGCTGGATCTGGCTTCCAGAACCAGAAGCTCCAGCCGGTCGACGAGAGACGCGGCTCTCCAACGCCGTCCCACACCGACGCCCTTCACCAGCATTCTACGCCCACCTCCTGTGTGTGGGAGTGTGTGTGGGAGTGTGTGTCGGAGTGTGTGTCGGAGTGTGTGTGTGAAGCCGCGGCGTGCAGACGAGGCCCGGAGTCCTCGCCGTCAAACACGGCCTCCAATCAGAGATGTGCTTCACTACCTCCTCCGGGGATCATCCACCCATCATCTGTGATCCATCAGCCGTCCTCCACTGATCATTGACCTTCCATCCATCCATCCCTCATCCACCCTTCCTTCAACCCATTGATCCGTCCATCCATCATCTATCGATCACTCCTCCACCAGAGGATGAGAAGATGAGAAGATGAGAAGATGACTTTACGTACAAGAACACAGATAGTTACAACAGCTGTTATTAAATAACACAAGCTGAGCCGTCGGCGTGTGACCTTTATGCTTCTATTGTTTGTTCTTTTCTTTCACGCTAAAATATCTGTCCGATGATCATCATCATTCCTGTGACTGATCTCATCCAGCAGATCAGGAGGTGAAGGTCCTTCACTGAACTGTAGATGATCAGGTTCCTTAACGCTGTGGCCTCCATGACGGCTCACACCTTCTCACACACACCCAGTGTCACGGTTTGAGCCTCACACACACACACACGCACACGCACACACACACACACACACACACACACACACACACACACCACTGTATCCAAAAACTACTTTAACTTGTGCCAGAGAAACAATGTTTGATCTAAAGATGTCTTTACACTGGATATATTTCTTTCTGTGCAGCAAGAAGAGGAGGAGGAGGAGGTCGCTCACTCCTCCTCACTCCTCCTCACTCCTCTTCCTCCCAAACAGCAGCGTGAGGGAGGCCAACCCTGGAAGGAGAGTGAGCAGGAGGACGCCGTTTGATGGACGTGTAAAAATACTGAGGCAGCTGCAGGAGCTTCAGGAGCTGCAGGAGCTTCAGGAGGTGGACGGCTGCAGACGCCTCACCACAGCAGCAACAGCAGCATGTTATTTTCATTCGTTCAATGCGATGATGACGCCTCAATATTATTGATGAGTCAGTGATAACGTGTGTGTGTGTCAGCATTTAGCTTCACAACAGCTATAGGAAGTAGCTACTAAAACACACACACACACACACACACACACACACACACACACACACACACACACACACACACACACACACACACACAGAGCCTCGCCTTCCAAAAGGAGGTCAGGGTTGTAACGGGGGGACTGATGCTGAAAGTCATTTCAATAATGACATTAATGATAATAATAATAATAATAATAGTGATAATAATAATAATGATGAAATAATGAATGGTGAAATGTGACGTCATGCCTTTAAATGGAGTTGTGCCCCCCCCCCCCTCCCCCCCCGCTGACCTCTTCGGACAACTTCCTCTTTTGCTTCAACATTCAGATCCGAGGCACGTCCTCCGGCGTGTGTGTGTGTGTGTGTGTGTGTGTGTGTGTGTGTGTGTGTGTGTGTTGGGGGGGCGGCTGGATAGTATAGAAGCAGCGTTCCCAAATCCCCTGCAGCCGTTGGTTTTCTCCGGTTATCGGCGGGCGATGATAAGCCCCCCCCCCCCCCCCAGCCCCGTCTTATCTGGAGGCTCTGATAGGCCGGCTCGCCGCCTCCACCTCCTGCTGCAGGAGCAGATGGAAAGGGCCTCCGCGCACAAAGAAGGGTTTTAAGGAGCTCCGACAACCTGCTACGTCACTGTAATTGTCCACCCCCCCCACACACACACCTCCACCCCCCCACACACACACCTCCACCACCTCCACCTCATCCCTCCACCTCCACCTCCTCCATCTTCCTGCTCCTGCAGAGGCAGATGGAAGCGATCGGCCCGACTCTCGGGTTGTTTACGTCGGCTCGTTTTATCAGGATTAGAAGAGTCTGACTTTCTTTTTTTTCTATTCTTTCTCTCCACAGACAGACAGACAGACGGACGGATGGATGGATGGATGGATGGATAGATGGATGTACGGGGGGGAGGGGGGGGCATCAGCAGGAACTGATGTGAAAGTGAAAATGAAAGTAAAAAGGTCCTCCGTACTCAGACGACCCCTTTGTCAAGGTGACGGTGAACAGAAGCCTCAAGTAAGAGTTTCATTCATTCATTCATTCATTCATTCATTCATTCATTCATTCATTCATTGATCCCCTGGACCACTCATCCTACACTGAGAGCTGCAGGGGGCGGAGCCTATCCCAGCTGTGATTGGCTGGGTTCAGCCTGGATCCATTACAGGGCCACAACTACACAACTATACAACTACACAACTACACAACTATACAACTATACAACTGTACAACTACACAACTGTACAACTGTACAACTACACAACTGTACAACTATAGATCTACATGTTCACCAGCTCCCAGGTCACGTGGACACACTCGTCCCTTCACCCTCTCATTCCTGAGACGGGGATGGAAGAAGCGGCGAGCTGATCTCAGGATCTCAGGAAGCGTCTCAGGTGAAGGACGGCGTCACTGAGTGAAGCGACTGAAGGCCGAGGTTTGTTGTTTAGGCGACGGGGTGACGAGCCGCCTCCTCCTCCGAAGGGCCCGCATGACCTCCGACCCCCTGGCTAATTGCTAATGTGTTAGCAATTAGCCAGATGTAATGAGCGCGGCGGCTCTTGAAGCGTGCGGTGCAGAGAGACGGAAGCAGCTCGGAGCTCGCCGGCTGCGTTCCCTCCGGACGGACCGAACGCCACAATCAGCATCCGAGACGAAGGGAAACAAACAAATCCCCCGTTCCAATCCAATCGGCGGGGGGGGGGATTCATTAGGCCGCCGCCGCCGCCGCCGCCGCCGCCCAGGACCAGGACACATCCTGCTCGTTCATCTTCCACTGTCACCCGCCGTTTACAGCCATTTAGCGCCACACGTTAGCGGGAAATAATATTGTCACTTCCAATCAGCTGGTCGACGGGCCGCCTCCTCCTCCTCCTCCTCCTCCTCCTCCTCCTCCACCTCCACCTTCTCCTCCACCTCCTCCTCTTTCTTCTCCTCCTCCAACTCTTCCTCTTCCACCTTCTCCTCCTCCTCCTCCTCCTCCACCTCCACCTTCTCCTCCACCTCCTCCTCTTTCTTCTCCTCCATCCAACTCTTCCTCTTCCACCTCCTCCTCCTCCTGCTCCTCCTCTTCCTCCTTCTCCACCTCCTCCTCCACCACCTTCTCCACCACCTCCTTTTTCTTCTCCTCCACCACCTCTTCCACCTCCACCTCCTCCTCCAACTCCTCTTCCTCCTCTTCCATCTCCACCACCTCCACCTTCTCCTCCTCCACTTCCTCCTCTTCTTCCTCCTCCTCTTCCATCTCTTCCACCACCTCCTCCTCCTCCTCCTCTTCCTCACCTGGAGGGCGAGGCGTCTCTCACACCCACGACTCCGGGCTTCTTTTCCCCACTTCCGAAAAAAGAGAGAAAAGGCGGCGGCGTGTAACGTTATATTTATCTTTTTCATTTAGTCTGGAGGGATGTGGGACTGTGTGCGGCGCAACCATGGCAACGGAGAGGTTCGCCGTCAACTTCGATTCGTTGTCATCTATTCGTTTATTTATTTGCGCGCTTGTTGGTTTTTCGATTTGATTTTTGTCATTTCTTTCCATCGGCCGGCAGCGGCGGCACGCGACACACATATGTTGCTCCAGCTGCATGTGACGCAGCCAAACTCACATTTTTAAGCCGCCATTTGGGATTATCTAGGTTTTTGAATCCTTTTCCAGCCTTTCCTCGCTCGCCGTTATCATCATGTCAACGTTGATACCACATTCCATATTTGAAGCGAGCCTCGTTCAAGCTCGTGTTCCTTCGGGCCCGAGGTCTGAGGAACGCTCGGACCTTCGGGACCTCACGGCGTCCTGAAGGTCTGAGGAACACTCGGACCTTCAGGACCTCACGGCGTCCTGACCAGGAGGAAGGTGGAGACGATGGTTGGTCCTTCCTGTAGAATAAGACCGATGGACCGAACACACAGAACCAACTGGTTGTTGTTGTTGTTTTTGTTGTTGTTGGTAGGTTTTTTGCAGAGGTGATCCAGCAGGAAGTTTTCTCCAGGTGATTCACGGACCACTAAGTTCTCCAGAGGGTGGAGGTGCTGGGGGGGGGGGGGGGGGCTCACTTTAATATCATCACTATTAATCAGTGTCGCATTGTGGAAATCTAGCGGGCCTTGAACGCAACCTTGCAGGCGTCAGCCGCCTCCCCGGGGCGTGCGGGGGTGGGGGTGGGCGGGGGGTGATAATGTAGAGTAATAAGCACTAAGAGCTCACTAATCACTTGGCACCATGATGAGACTATAAATCACGCCGCCGCGCCGCCGGCCAGCCGAGGGAAGGAGGCGGGGCTTAACCACCTGTCAATCACGGCGTCCAGAGACAGCCCACCGGTCCCCGACGGACAGGATGAAGAACGAGATCCGAGTCTGCGAGAACCCTCCGAGGCCCGGGGAGAACCGAGGAACCCGAGGAACCCGAGGAACGGAAGCGGGTGGTCGTCCATCATCCACGGTGGAAGTTCTCCCCCTCTTCACGCTCCTCATGTTCTCCCCTCAGCTCCGTTTCCCACTTTTCCTCCTTCGTCATCCATCCCCTCTTCCTCTTCCTTCTCCTCTTCCAACACCTCCTCTTCCTTCATCTCCAGCTCCCCATTTTCCACCTGCTTCCTCCACCACCTCCTCCTCCTCTTCCTTCATCTCCACCTCCTTCTTCCTCCTCCTCCTCCTCTCTGATTTAAATTCTGCCCATCCTGCAGACGGAGGTGTAATTTCCACTATAATGCTTTGAGCTGCACCCGAATACAAATGGCTCCGCAACAAACAGGGCCTTTGTCCTAACACTTTATGTGTGTGTGTGTGTGTGTGTGTGTGTGTGTGTGTGTGTGTGTGTGTGTGTGTGTTTCCCCCATTCTGGCAGAAAAGTGCTGGCATCACACTCAGGAGCAGTGTTTTGGCCGTTACTCATAAAAGTCATGTATAATAAATAAGTCATTACACGTACAGAGGAACCCAAGTGTGTGTGTGTGTGTGTGTGTGTGTGTGTGTGTGTCTGTGTCTGTGTGTGCGTGTGTGTGTTTTGCGATTCTCTGTTACACTGGATTACTCTGCAAAAGACTAATAGGGACACACACATATATATACATATATCTATATACAGAAACATTGCATGCACACACAAACACACACACACACACACACACACAAAATTAATACATACACACACAAACATGCACACATATACGTAGACATGTGTATGTACAGACATACACACACACGCACACATACACAGTAAACATATAAACACACATACATTTATCTATTAACAGACTTACATATTGCAAAAACACACACACACACACACACACACAAACACACACACACACACACACACACACACACACACACACACACACACACCCCTCATGCCTCCTGCCTCCCGTTGAAGGTCTGCTCCTGCGAGTGTCAAACACAACGGGAACGTGTGGATGGAATCAGAGTTGGAGGTGCAGGACCTCCAAGGGCTGGTCCAGGACCACCACACAAGGAGTTCAGAAGGTCGGACCACCGAGGGAGAACCCGACGGTGGACTTCATGAGGAACGAGCAGGAGGAGTAATGGAGAAATGGTGAGGCCTGGAGAGAAGCCGGAGGGGAGAGAGAACCTCCGAGCTGGGAGAAGGTCTCCACGGGAGGAACATCTGGGAGGTCCATCCTGAGAAGAGCCAGGGTTCTGCTGAGAACAACCAACTGTGGTCACAGCAAAGAACCAGAGGGCGACATGGCTCTCCTGCAGCTGGAAGCATCTCAGGACGGAGAAGATTCACGCCACAACCAGGCTGGAACACCAGACGCAACGGCCAATCAGAGGGAAGGAGCCGGAGAGCGGCCAGTCACAGTGAAGCCGCGTAGGACAACAGGACCAATCAGAGTAGAGGAAACTATCAGAGCAACCAATCAGAGCGCGGGAAGCAGAGACAGGAACAGAAAGAAGGAGCCAGGCCCAGCTCGGCCAATCGGAGCACGGGAGATGGAGGCGCCCGCTCTGATTGGACACCACAAAGACACATTTCCCGGTTCCACTAATTGACAGGTTTGATTCGCCCTGTTCTTCTCTTCCAGCTGTCACCATGGCAACGGATGACACTCATGACCCCGGCTTTTGCCGTTAACTGCGCGACTAGTGTGTGTGTGTGTGTGTGTGTGTGTGTGTGTGTGTGTGCGGTGCCGCACCGCATGGAGCGATTTTCTGTCAGTGCAGGAAGACACACACACACACACACACACACGGTCGCAGCAGTCACTGAATCTAGTATTGATCGGTGTGTTTTGCTGAGAATCCTTTGATTTACTATGAATTATGATCAGAGGGAGTTCCTTTGATGCTCTTTGATGTTTGTTTATTTTTGTTTGATGTTATTTATGTTGATGGATCCGGTCCGTAGCGGCTAAGCTAATGCTTCTGTGTAATGACCCGCCCCCGGCCCGCGGAGGGGGGAGTGGATGGAACTGTGTTGTAGTTCTATCGACCATTGTTGTAGTTTTTATCGATTGCAGTGCGGCGCAGACCCGCCGCCTTACATTTTAAATTTTTTTCTGCACATGCTAAAATCAGCATGTGTGTTTCCTGGCGCTGGTGCCCTGGTGGTCCCACCCTGACCTCTGAGCCCCCCGTTCTGCCCGGTCCGGTCCTCAGAAAGCGAAGCTGTGCGCCGCCGTTCGCTCCTCTGACGGGTCAAGAAGGATCGCAGGAAGTCCCCGTTTCCTGTTTCCTGTCTCCGCTTCAATCAGAGTTAATTGGCTGTCGGTGCCGACATCGCTCACCGATAAATGAGAGCACAATTGATCTTCTTCACGATCGCTCGAACACACACACACACAGGATGATGTAACTGGACAGGACCCACCTGTAAATCTTGTAGCGGGTGGAGAAGCCCTGGCGGTTCTTCTCCACGAAGTCCACGTACTCCTGGGAGTGGTGGAAGGGCCCCTTGTCGGACAGCAGCCAGTCCAGGGGCCCCCCCGGCTTGTCATTGGGCAGACCGTCCGTCGCCGCGCCGACGGCGGCGGCGCGTAAACCCACCCAGCAGTGCAGGCCGAGGCTGAGGAGGGTCCATAGAGCCATCGGAGAGGGGGGGGGGGGGGGGGGGGGGGGGGGGGGGGCTGGAGCGGGCGGCGTTCAGCGGCCGGAGCTGCTCGGGCTCCTCGAGGGGGACGGCTGGGGGCCCCACATCTCCTCAAACACCCCCGAGCACCTGCGGGGAGACGGGGAGACGGGCGTCAGCACCGGCCGGGAGACGGCGGCCGCGGGTCGGCCTCCGTCGGCACGGCAACGCCGCGCCGACGGAGGCCTGATA
>NC_141284.1:482764-490264 GCF_037954325.1 Fistularia commersonii
TCAGTAGCTCCGCCTGCCGAAGGTCCCGCCCAGTCATGAAATCCAGAAGGCGTTGCTTGAAGAATCTGACGGTGCTGCCATGGTGCTGGGGTTGCTGGAGACCTCCAACCCTTCACCCTCTCATCTCCTCTGGAGGACGGCTTCTCCTCCGTCCATCGAGGTTCTCCAGAGGAGGAAGATCTGACTTCAGCCTCGGAGGACCTCAGAGAAGCACGCAGGAGCTTCAGCACAGGAGAGGAACGGCTCTCCTTTCCATCCAACCTTCAGGTCTTCAAGGTGTGTGTTGGATGGAGGCAGGTGGAGAAGATATTAAGATTCTTTGATTTATTGTTGATGAATGATCGTTATTAAGGCTTCTTACTCGTCATCATATTATTATCGGAACCATGATTTCCTGATTATCATCATTATTTATGACGGAGCCAATTAGTTTTTAATATTGTTATTAGCGTTACACAAATAACTAATATTATAATAATTCTAGCATTAATTATCATGACATAAAAATGTGAATGTTTTTATTCACATCATCCATTATAATTTGAATGAATGATTGATGATGATGATGATCAGTAATTGTGTCTCCAGGTGTCTTGCTGTGTGGGCGTCCTCCTCCTCCTCCTCCTCCTCCTCCTCCTCCTCCTCCATGAGAGAGAAGCTCCAGGTTCTTCTGGGTTCTGACACATCAAAGTGTCTCCATGCAGGGGAGTCGGACTCCAGCGACGCCTCCAAATATATGGATAAATAAATAACCTGAACATTTTAGAAGCTCGGATGAGGAGACCCCGGCTGACGTCACCCAGGGGCGGCTCAGACCTCCAATCCTCACGTCCACCTGAACATCTCCTCCTCCTGCAGGCCGAGTCTACGCCGGCTCCAAACTGGAAACAACCACAGCGTCGGAGTCCCGGCGCCCAGAACCTGCCTGGGAGAAGAACCTTCAACCATCAGCGGGGAGAAAGCAGGGACCGCCGGAGGATCCAGAGGAGGAGATCGGAAGATCAGGAGACCGGAGGAGGTCCATCTCTGTGAGTCCAGACCAGGGAGCAGAGGGTGGAGATCTTTACAGGTGAAGGTCTCGCTGGAAACCATGAAACTACGGGGGAATGGAACCGGCAGCCAAGGGGAAGAGAGAGGAAGATAAAGAACAAACTGCTGAAGAAAAGAACTAATGAATAAACGACTAGTTTAACACACAAATAAAGAGAAACAACCAATCACTGGTTGATTGATTGATCGATCGGTGGCTGATCAGCAGGTCCCTGCTGTCCCGGGGCTCTGAAGATGCCGGGCCAAAGGGTGAAGGCCGACACGGGTCCGGTCCCGGGAGGTGGCCGGTGCTCGCCGAGGGAACGGAACCGCAGGCCGGCCGACGCCGGGGCTTCCGGGGACCTTTCCCGGGAGGAGGAGGTCTTCAGGCGGCTCGGTCCGTGTTCGTGGGCCGAACGCCCGAAGACCTCCTTGCAGAACACGCAAAGACCCCGGCCTTCCAGCAGGCCGGACCGGCAGCCCGAGCACTAAACCTCTACGAGCAGCAGAAACAGCAGAGACAGAACGGTTCCGGCCCGGAGAAGAAGCGGCCACGTTCACCGCGGCGACGACGACAACCTAGATAACAGATGGCGGAGGCGGCGGCCACGGAGGAGCTCCGAACCCCGGAGGTAATCTTCTCAGAGCGACTCCGAAGCTTTTGGAGCTCATAAAGGAAGCCGAAACACCGGACCTGCGGCGGGAGGCGCTTCGGAGCGGGACGGTCGCACGGGCTGACGGCGCATGACAGGACTTCCAGAACAGGCAAGCAAGAGTACGACGACGACAACAGGAGGAGCAGCAAACACCAGACTGCCGCGCTGGTGCAGGAGCTCCGGATCAGCCAGGACCCCGGAGATCTTGAAAGCCAAATAACGACGACAGCGGCGTTGACGGGGACTTGAGCGGACCGTGGACGGAGCCGGTGGACTCAACACCGGAGCCACCTCTGGAGAGGCAGCCTACATTCAGTCAGTGACTTCTGCCACGCGAGGAGGACCTTTTTAGCACAAGAGAAGAAAACAACAACACCACGGAGGATCTGCAGGAGCAGCAGACTCCACGCTGGAGACGACGGACAGGGATGAGTGACGAATGCATGCGAGGTCCGTTCAGAGACCGACAGTCGGGACGACGCGAGCGAGCGACCGACCGACCAAACACCAGAGTCCAGAGGTCCACCGAGCAGCTTCAGCCCAGGTCGCTCCTCAAACACCACACACGTCTGACCATTACATTTGTTGACATTACATTTCACTCGACTCCCGTCCGACGCCGTCGCCTTGACGACCAACGGCGGGGAAAGTCCTGGTGCAGCCCAGACCTGCCGAGCCTCCCAACACAAAACAAACAAAACCCCCTTTCTATGTCGACGACCAACTGCCCTCACTCTGAAAGGGACAGGATTGTAGGAAAGGACAGGCGTGGTCCAAGAAACACACACACACACACACACACACACACACACACACACCCTCCTTGTAGATGGTGGTGCTCACATTTGACAGGCTGGGGTGAAGCGAGCAGCAGAGGAGGAGCTCAGAGAAGAAGGTGCAGAGCCTTCAGACACATGGCGTCTCCGTTCTCCAGCTCGGCTCCACGAGAACCTTCACAGGACGGTGGAGGCACGTTCACACACACACACACACACACACACACACACACACACACACACACACACACACACACACACACACACACACACACACACACACCTCCTCCCACTGGGGTTAGAGAGCTAAACATTCACAGCTTACAGAGGAAATGAAGCTAAAATGTGAAGAGGGCTTTTGTGTGTGTGTGTGTGTGTGTGTGTGTATGTATGTGTGTGTGTGTGTGTGTGTGAACTTGGCCCTCAAGGTCGTGGTGCGTGAAGACAAGCGGGTAATTAGTGTGAGGCTGGCGTGTGGAAGGTCGTCGGATGAAGATTTATAGGAAACAGTGGAAACAAATAAACAACAAATGGATAAAAATGAAACGTAACAATTCAATATTTCATTATTTAAACATAAAATGTTGACATTTAAATAGAAGCGGAAAAATCAGACGCAAATTAGGGCAACTCAAGAAATGATTCATTATTTAAAAAGTATTTCATTATTCATCCACATATTTGATTAAAGTATTTCATTTACAAATATCATGAATAATAATAGTACTAATAGAAGTACTGCCCCCCCACTAAGAGTACACAGCAGTACTACATGAAGCAGTACTGCTGCTGTTTCTGTGTGTGTGTGTGTGTGTGTGGAGGTACAACCAGGACAAGAAGCTGAAACCTGTGTGTGTCTGTATGAGAGTGTGTGTGTGTGTGTGTGTCAGCACAGGTGAGGATGCAACCCCCACACACACACACACACACGGGGGGGGGGCTCCTCTTCCTCCTCCTTGACAGGAAGTTAAACCCCAAACCGCTCCCCAAATAACGCCCCCCCCTCTCTCTCACACACACACACACACACACACACACACACACACACACACACACACGCTGCATCAGGATAGAGGGCTGTGGGGGGGCAGCAGGTGTAAGTGATGAGGAGGCGCGGGCTGCGCGTTACACCCAAAGTAGCCTTCGCGTGCGTGTGCGCGCGTGCGGTCTTCACGCGACCCCCTCCTCCAAATGTCAGCGTCCCGCGCACGGCGGGCTCCTCTGGATCATCGAGGTCAAATAGCCGCACACACGCACACGTGCACTCGCATACGCACGCACGCCCGGACCCAGACCAGCCCGTGCCGTGCACGCGGACACACATCACGCGTCAGATCACGACCGGAGCGGACGGCGGCGTGTGTGTGTGTGTGTGTGTGTGTGTGTGTGTGTGTGTGTGTGTGTGTGTGTGTGTGTGTGTGTGTGTGTGTGTGTGAGAGAGAGAGTGTGTGTGTGAGTGTGTGCGTGTGTGTGTGCGCGTGCGCGTGCACACTCACCGCGGCGAGGAAGTTTAACTCGGCGTCTCCCATCCCGGGGCGGAGCGGCGGCGGCGGCGGCGGCTGCCGGCGGCTGAACTCATGGCTCCTCCGGGGAGGAAGGCGAGGACACGGCGGCCGGACCGGAGGAGCCGAGGAGACCCGAGGAGAGCCGAGGAGAGCCGAAGAGACCCGAAGAGAGCCGAGGAGAGCCGAGGAGGAGCAGGAGGCGCCCGAGCGCTCCCTCTCCCTCTTCCTCTCCCGCTCCTCCTCTTCCTCTTCCTCCTCTTCCTCCTCCCGCCGGCGGAAGTCAAAGTTTGGTTGGAGGCGTCCGTCGCTCCGCCGCGGCCGCGGGCGTCCGGTCCACCGCGGGAGGGGGTGAGAAGGGGAGGAGGTGGAGGAGATGCTGGAGGAGATGGTGGAGGTGGAGGAGGTGCAGGTGGAGGAGCGGCGGAGCCGGAAGCCGGGCTGCTGCGGGCGGATGCGATGGAATGCGGCTGCGGGGACGCGCGCGTCGCGAAGCGCGGGGCGGGAAAAGAAAAAAAAAAAACGCGGCTGAGATCCCGCGAGAACTCGCCACGTCCCCCCCCCCCCCCCGCCCTCGCCCCCCAGGTAGGAGCCCGGTGGGTGGACCCCCCCCCCCCCACTTAGTCACATGTTAAAGAGACAGGTCGCCTCTGTGGGGGGGGCAGGAGAGTCTCATGAACGTGCACGCTTTTTCCGCGTGCACGAAATCGAAATTCACGCCCCCCCCCCCCCTCCTTCTCCTCCTCCAGTTTCCGGGGCGCCGGTCGTTCCTCCTCCTCTTCCCTCCAGAGAACTTCCTAGTCTGCAGGATGAACGCACGGCCCGCGGGCCCGCGGAGGGCGGCCGGGTGCGGGAGGCGGTCCGAGCCTGACCCTCCCCCCCCCCCCCCCCGCACTTCCTGTTCACCCGTTCCCGCCCGTCCTGGGGGGGGGAGGACGAGGAGCGGGAGGGCGGCGTTTGAACCGGAAGGAGAACGAAGGAGGCTTTCAACTCTTTCCGGCGTGCACGTGGGGAGCTCCTGTGCACGTGCAGCTCTGGTGCAGGATTGAATTCAATTTAAATCCTCAGTCAAATAAAATTTAATTTTTGTGAAAGCAAATATTTTACTTTATAATTTACTCTTTCCTTCATCCATAAAGATGGGGGAATATTGCAGCGAGCAATAACTCAAACGATAAAGGAAATAAATAAGAAGATAATAAAGATAGAATAACTTATAAATTATTAACAATGGAAGAAAAAAAGAAAATAGGAAGAAATGATGTGCAAGTTCCCCAAGAGACAAACGGGGAAAAAAGTTGGGTGGTAATTAGCTGAATAAAATTAAATCCATTATTTAAATAATGTGACACAAAAACAGATGAAAGTTACTAGGCAACCATGCGTACGTGTGTGTATGTGTGTGTGTTGATCTAAAGATTAACCCCAACATGGTTGCCGTGGTCGGTCCGTCTGTCCGTCTGTCCATCCGGGTAGGAGGTGGGCGGGGCCAGAGAGGTGGGCGGGGCCCGTGTGGTGGGTGGAGTCATGGTGGTGGGCGGGGCCAATGTTGTGGGCGGGGCCAAACCCTGAATAATAACCCTTCCAGGACCTGGATGAAGACATGAAGTTCCAGCAAAGTTCCAGCGATCAAAGCATCTGTGAGTCCACCTGACGGAAAAATTAATAACAATTAAAAGCCCAGAAGGCCCGGCGCCTTTCTGATTACCATGGCAACCTGGTTACCGCTGTAGTGCAGGGTCAATGTAGCACTGGGGACACAGTGTGTTTGTGTGCGTGCATGTGTGTGTGTGTGTGCGAGAAAGAACCTGCTGCACACACTGTTCAATGGACCTGTCAATCACAGCACCACTTCAGCTCAGGGGTGACAACAGAGGTATTATGGGATGTCTGTCACCACATGAAACCACTCCAATTAAGTAAATCTTCATGTCAGTAATCCAACCATCAGCACTTCATCTGATCAGAACCAACATCTTTTATTCCAGACGTTCCTCTCCTGATCTGGAACCCCCCCCCCCCCCACGGCCGCGACCCCATAAGTCCTGTAATTCCATTAATTTTGCTATCAGCCATTAATGGCTTCCATTAGCATGCTAATGACTGGTGTTCTGGAAACCCAGCGGCCCGGAGGGGTTTGACGCCGGACCTCCACCACGAGTCGGGCGGAGGAACTCCATTTACAGCACGCGCTCACCAGAGGACTGTGTGTGTGTGTGTGTGTGTGTGTGTGTGTGTGTGTGTGTCTGCAATCCTCTATATTTAGCGTTGGTTATGGACCGGTTCTTTTCCTTCCCGCTCCTTCCTGTCTTGGACCACAGCAGGACGGCAGGAGAACGTTGGAGGTTCATGGAAATGTTCCTGCTCACGTGTGGAAAGCATCTTCTCCAGCCAAGGACGGACTAGTTTGGGCAGCGGGCCTGACGAGTCGGGCAATGGCTATTGCTAGTCAGGGCGCTGGCAGGGGCAACCTGGGGCAGTAGTTTTGGTTAGATGGGATGATGGACTTGGTTAGTGGTGGGCAGCAGGCTAGTTGTAGTCACCCACGACTAGTTGTAGTCGTGGGTGCAGCGAGTGCAGGACAGTGGATGTTGCTTGTTTAGGCAGTGAGCAGGGCTTGTTGGGGAGGTCGGCGTGGCTACCGTCGGCCGCGGCTATTAGGGGACAGTAGATGTTGCTAGTTTGGTGAATGTGCGTGGCCAGTTGGAGGCGGGGAGTGGCTGATTGAAGTAGTGGGTGTGGCTGGTGGAGAACAGTAGTTGTGGCTATTTGGGGCATTCGGTGAGGCTAGTAAGGGACGATGGGTATGGCTAGTTAGGGGTGTTGGGCGTGGCTAGTTAGGGGTGTTGGGCGTGGCTAGTTAGGGGTGTTGGGGTGGCTAGTGGCAGGAGTAGAAGATGTCCCACGGACCAGAGACAGCAGAGTTGCCCTCTGAGGAAACACCAACTGTCTGAATCCCCCCATCCAGCGGGATCACGGCGGTCTCAGAACCCATAATAGGACCTTGAGTGTTGAATACAGGCTCGGCGCGGCGTCCAATCTGGCGGCTTAATGACGACCCCGATGAGACGGACGGCGCCTTCATGGGGGATAACCTTGTGTCCAGACCGGAAGCGATGGCGTCGATTCCATAACAGCAACCGCCATTTTTCGCTCCCTGCGACGCCAAGCCAGTGACGGACATAAGCTAATTCTGTGGAGGAGCCGATGGGCTCCTGGTGTCTCTGAGCCGAAGGTCGCCGCGACCTTGACCCTGACCTTGACCCTTCGGCAGCCGACCGCCGGCTCATCCTTGAACGGCGGCGGCTCCGACCTCCCGAGTACGAAGCGTTCGCTTTCCGGGTTCCCGTCGGCCGCTCCATGTAAACAGGGCCGGGCGTATTTGTGCGGGGGTTAATTAAGTGGGCAGATAATGGATGGAGCGGCGAGCCCTGATTCCTGGAGGACGCTGCGGCGGCGGCGCTGAAAGCCAATGAGCAGATAAAGCCTCAGATTTATCAGAGATGATATAGTGGTGTGAAGGAGGAGACCCGGCGC
>NC_141284.1:495264-517764 GCF_037954325.1 Fistularia commersonii
ACAGCTAACAGCTAACAGCTAACAGCTAACCGGCTGATCAGCTAATCACATCTTTTTTTGTCTCTCTTCATTTTCCCGGTCAGACGGCTCTGAGCTCAACGCTGGTTCCATCTCAGAGCCTCCAGACCTTCATCTGTCCTCAAACTGCCCGTGAGGGTGTGTGTGTGTGTGTGTGTGTGTGTGTGTGTGTGTGTGTGTGTGTGTGTGTGGAGGGGGGGGCAAATGTCAATCATGAGCCAACAGGACCGTGGAGGCTGTGCTGCTGCAGGGCAGGAGGGCAGGAGGGGCAGCAAGGCGTTCTCCTCACGTCCCCTTCATTATTCATTCATTATCCAAAGGGGGGGCAGCTGTCAATCACAGGGGACGTACGACAGTTCACCCTCTCATTCTCACGCCTTAAAGAGCAAACAAACTTCCTGGTTGAACCCGGCGGGCTGAGGAGAACCCAGAGAGAAGCGACGGAGAACCTTCCGGAGCGGCTGGTCTGAGGCCGGACGCACGGATCCGTCCCCGACCCGCCGAAATAAAAGCTCCGTTGACCCTTTTAAGGTGGCGCTCAGGATGTTTGAGAAGGAGAAGGCTTCTTTTCTATGCTGACGACGACGCTTCCTCTCGGAGAAAATCGAGAAAAGCACGAAAATGATAAAAATCCCCTGAGAAGCGCTGTGTCTCGGCTAGCGTTAGCATCCTGATAGCTGTCCGCGCGCTAAGGTGTTTTGTTTTGTCACGTTTGTTTGGGGAAGAAGTCCGTACCCGAGGCGAGGGCCGGTGTTCGCCACGATCGACCTCCTTCCCATTCTTGTCGCCCGGCGTCCAAACCAGACCTCCAGACCTCCAGACCTCCAGACCTCCAGACCTCCAGACCTCCAGACGGAGATGAAGAGCATCCGGGCGGGAACGCCGGGCCAAGATCACGTCACGGGACAAAGTGAGCAAGATGGCGTCGCGTTAGCCTGCCGCGGCAGCGCTTTAGCCTCCGAAGTCCTCGAAGCGGCATGAAGCAGCAGAGACACATCAATATAGCGTTGCACTAATTAGTGCCTCCTGGTGATTAATATTCAATGTAAACAAATAGTTATTACTAGTTTATTACATGTTATGACAGTGTGATTCTTTTTCCTGGATGTTTTTTTCTCTCCGTTCCCTCAGACCGGATCTAGTATTCTGCATCCCTGTGCAGGTTGTCGGGCCGCAGCAGAGGAAACCAGCAGCGGCGTCGAGGAGAGGAAGCGTCCGATTTGAGATTCGGCGCACGGTGCGGCGAGTCCCCGAGAACCCAGCTGGGCTCCACGTCCACGTGGTCGTCCTCCCCCCGACTCAGCTGTTTCTAATTAAGGCCTTGTCTTATTATCCCAGACTTGTTTAGAAATAGAAATGAAGATGTGGCTCTTTTTAAAGAGGATCACGTCACCGCCGCCACCATCACTCCAATGGATGAGTGATTATTAATACTAGGAACCGGAGCTCCTGCTTAGAAAGGGAAGGTCTGGAGGAGGAAACTTCTTGAGGACTTTAATTTCTCCAGACGGCACAGACGACAATGCTGTGGCTGCAACTTGGAGGGTCGTGGAGAGTCCTTTAGCTCCTTTAGCTCCTTTAGCTCCTTTAGCTCCTTTAGTTCCTTTAGCTCCTTTAGCTCCTTTAGCTCCTTTAGCTCCTTTAGCCCCTTTAGTTCCTTTAGCTCCTTTAGCTCCTTTAGCCCCTTTAGTTCCTTTAGCTCCTTTAGCTCCTTTAGCTCCTTTAGCTCCTTTGGCTCCTTTAGCTTCTTTTGCTCCTTTAACTCCTTTAGCTCCTTTAGCCCCTTTAGTTCCTTTAGCTCCTTTGGCTCCTTTAGCTCCTTTGGATCCTTTAGCTCCTTTAGCTCCTTTAGCTCCTTTAGCTCCTTTAGCCACTGTAACTCCTTTGGCTCCTTTAGCTCCTTTGGCTCCTTTAGCACCTTAAGCTCCTTTAGCTCCTTTGGCTCCTTTAGCACCTTTAGCTCCTTTAGCTCCTTTAGCTCCTTTAGCCACTGTAACTCCTTTGGCTCCTTAAGCTCCTTTGGCTCCTTTAGCACCTTAAGCTCCTTTAGCCACTACAGCTCCTTTAGCATCTTTAGCCCCGTGAGCTTCTTTAGCTCCTTTAGCTCCGTTAGCTGTGCCCATCTGCTTGCATAAAGCACCTTTTGTAAGGACTAGTTAATCCTTCATGCCTTAGCAGGTCTTAAGGACATGCAAGAATGACATCTAATTTATAAGTGAATAAAATATATTCATTCATTTGTTCATCATCTGTACCTCTTACCCCGGGGGAATGGGGGTGCCGAGTCTATCCCAGCTGTCTTTGGTTGATGAGTTCCCCCTGGACCAATCGCGTGATGTCATATTGAGACATCCAATCATTCACGCTGGACCTCCTGCATGTTTGGACTGCAGGTGGAACCCGGAGAACCCCGAGGAACCCAGGCAGACACCAGGAGAACATGGAGACTCCACACCTGTAGAGCCCTGAGGGACTTCGACCGGGGTCAGAGGTTAGCCCCGCCCCCTCACAAGGAGAAAAGTGTGCCGGGGTCGGGGTCGGGGCCGGGGTCGGGGTCGGGGTCGGGGTGGAGGTGGTCTGGACCCCGGAGCTTAGTGACGACGGGAGGAGGAGAACCAGAAGAAGCCGATCATTTGCATTGATTGCTCTTCTCCCCGACAGACGATCCCCGAGAATTAACTCCGGCGCCCCGATCATTTTTAACCAGCCTGACGAAATGAAGGCCGGGGGATCGATGGCGCTTCGACCCGCTCGGCTCAGAGTGTGTGAGTGAGTGTGAGTGAGTGTGTGTGAGTGTGTGTGAGTGTGTGTGAGAGTGTGTGTCTTCTTATCTCCACCCTGGTGCCATTGATGGATGGTTTGAACAAGAGGGCCTCTATCTGCCCGCCTGAGAACAGAGCGCTCTCCCAGTTGACGGATAGATGCCTCGCCGTCCCTCCTCTCCTCTCATCAGCCACTGCCGGCCTGGCAACGGACCGGGACCGGTCCAGATCAGGTCCAGATCAGGTCCAGACCGGTCCGGACTGGTCCGGGACGGGTCCGGACAGCGGGCACTTCATGCCACACTGATGGGAGGCAGAGCTTCCATTCATTCAGAACATAGAGAGAAATGGATAAATGCTATAGTCAGGAGGGATATTTGATTGACAGCTGACACCTCCTGCCTAATCCATTCATCCATCCATTCATCCATCCATCCATCCATCCATCCATCCATCCATCCATCCATCCATCCATCCATCCATTCATCCATCCATTCATCCATCCATCCATCCATCCATCCATCCATTTATCCATTTATCCCTCCATTCATCCATCCATCCATCATCCATCCATCCATCCATCCATTCCTGCCAGGCCGTGGCCAAATTCTACTGAGGTTGAAGTGAATGGCTGTTTGTCACCAAATGAGGTGAATGAGAGGGTGAACAGTTCTATGTCTCTCTATGAATGAATGAACGAATGAATGAATGAATGAATGAATGAATGCCTACACGAGGCCCCATGATTGGTCCTGGTGAGGAGCCGTCCGGGCCAATCCCAGCAGGGATAGGCTGCAGCCTCCTGTGACTGGGTGTGTGTGAGGGTGAATGAATGGATGAATGGATGAACAAATCATTCAAAAACAGATTTATGAGGTTGTAAATGTGCCTGGCTGGCAGGAGGGCATGAATTACAGGACAGGATACAAATGAATGAACGTGTTGAATAAAAGTGTCGTCCCGCCCGTCCTCATCCCTGGTTGGTGGATGCCGGAGCGCCGGAGCGCCGGAGCGCCGGGCGGCGGCCAATCAGGGCGAGGGATGAGCCGGAGCCGACTCTGGACCCCCGGGGTCAGCAGGGGTCATCGGGGGTCATCGGGGGTCATTTGGGGTTTGGGGTGTCGGGGGGGCGGACTCATTTGTCCGGAGATCCGAGGATCCATCCGCTGGCGTCAGCTTCAGCCCCCATGGGCTCCTGGACCCACCTGGACCTTCTAGAACCGGCCAGAACTGGAGGTCATACAACCTTGATTTGATTTGATTTGATTTTCACAGAACTGAACTCTCTTTTTCCCTGACAGATTTGGGCAGAGGTTTGAATATTTCATCAGTCGGTGGACGTGTCTGAGTTCTGATGCTCTTTGTTTTCAATTCCATTCATACATACATTTATATATAAATCAAACATTTAATCAAATACCACTATACATATATATATATATATATGTATGGTGGTATTTTATTTAATTTAACTGATTTTATTTTATGAACATGACTATATTTTATATTTTACTTTTATTTTATTAATGCATTAATTTAGTTTCTATTTTACTTTAGTTTTTATTTTACTTGATTTCACTGTACTTTATTTTATATATTTGTTCTGTGTTGCAATTCTACCCATGAATATCTTACATTTATTTTTGGACTCAACAGATTTCAAACAGAAAATATTTTATTTTATTTTATTTTAGTTGTGCATCTGTGTATTATTGTCTGGACTCCCCTGGGATCACCTTGAAAATGTTAACAGATTAAGAATATAAATTAATGAATTCACCCAGAATTGGATGAAGTTTTTTCTAAAACTATGATGATTGACGTGTATTTCTTTCTTTATTTATTGTCAACAATCCATTCCAGTGTAAAGAGCCACTCCATCACAAATGTTTATATTTATATATTTCTATGTAAGTTTGTCAAACGGCTTATTTATACCGGCTGCTATTTGCGGTCCTTCTCCGCGTCTCCTTGAAGTACGAGATTTTGTTTTCGTCGGAGCTCCGACCGACGCCGTCAACGTCGGACGGGACGGACGGGAGACGAGATGGCGTCGTCGACGGCGACGGCGAGGACGATCTCAAAGGAGCCTTTGGTGAAAGGCGAGTGGAGGCGGGAACAATTGGGGGGAAGAAATGAATAAATAACTCCTGCCGGTGGAACGTCCATCACGCAAATATTTTTAGAAGAACCAGAAGGAGACGCTGAAAACAGAGACGCGATGCTCTGGGAGGAGATGGGATGTTGGACATAAACATGGGGTAGAAACAAGGGAAAGGGGTCAGAGGTTAGCTCCGCCCCCTCTCAGCAGGACGCCTCCGATTGGATCCCCACCGACGGCCTACGGGACCCGCCGAGGGTCTGCCTGGGGTTCCTCTGGGTTCTCCGGTCGTTCCCGTCGGTCTGTGGAGCTGTGACTCGCCGGCCTGACGCGATGAAGAGCAATTCCAGCTTGTCGCCATGGCGACGGCGCTGTGTTTCCGTGGTGACTCCGCCCCCTCGAGGAGAACCGACTGATATCAAGACAAGATTCTCCGGGAACCTTATTTGGTTAAGGGGGGGGGCACAAATATCATCAGGTGAAAATATGACCCCCCCAGGGACGGCATGAGTGTGTATGTGTGTGTGTGTGTGTGTGTGTGTGTTTGTGTGTGTGTGTGTGCGTGTTCCTTCCCATCGTCGCGACAGGGCCGACACCCCGGTCATAAATCATCGTCCCAATGTGATGAGAGCGGCATGTGTGTGTGTGTGTGTGTGTGTGTGTGTGTGTGTGTGTGTGTGTGTGTGTGTGCAAACACTCAGACTGCGATCGGCCAGTTTATGTGACAGTACTCCTGCGTATCCGTCTTCCAGCTGCTTTATGGGTTGCGGTGGTTACAGACGGATGCCGTCGGACTGCGGTGACAAAGTTTTCCACGCCATAAATCCCAGCGCTCCGTTAGCGCCCTGCCTGTTAGCATCCTGCCTGTTAGCATCCTGCCTGTTAGCATCCTGCCTGTTAGCATCCTGCCTGTTAGCAAGGCGGCGGTGTTTTAACATTTGTTCGGAGAGCTAATATCCCGTCAGAACGCCTTCCCTTTACCCGTGACAGGAAGTCAGAGCACCATCACGCCGCGGGGTGGATAGACATATGGACTATGAATGGATGGATGAATGAGTGAATGAATGAACGTTAGCTGTCGGGTCCTTGATCAACACACACCCCCCGACCAACTTGGCGGGTCTGTTCCCCTCACACACTGACGGGGTTCTGTTCCAACTGGCCACGCCCACTGCATCACGCTGGCCACGCCCACTGCATCACACTGACCACGCCCACTGCATCACGCTGGCCACGCCCACTGCATCACACAGGCCACGCCCACTTCAAACTAGCGCCGACTGGTCCACAAACGATAGCACGCGGCTAAATACGCAAAGTGATAAGAGGCAAAAAAGGAGTGCAAAGATGAACGAATGAATTGCTGTCAAACAGATGCTACGCTGCTGCTCGCTCTCCTCCGCCGAGGTCCTCCTTCCTGTTTTATTAATATAACCATTTTTTTTTACTAATATAAATTAATATTTCAAATTAAAATTCTGTTTCACAAAGGAAAGTAAAGATTAAAAAAAATAATTTAAATAAAAAAAAGAAATCCCGGATCAGGAAGTTGGTGACTTTCTGCTAATGAGCCTCGCAAATGACATCGCTTTAAAACTCTGTTGGTTTTTTTTTCCAGTAGCAGCTGTAATTATCGTAATGAGAAGCAGTGGGGGGGGCAGATGATGGGGGGCAGATGATGGGGGGGGGGGGGGCATCTCAGGCCGCTGTGTGGGAGCAGCGATGGCCGTTCATTGGAAACATGTCAAAGCGAAGTGAGAGATGCTGGACTGGCAGCAGCGGCAGGAAGTGTGTGTGTGTGGGGGGGCGGTGTAATCATTGGCGGGGGGGGCAGGGGGGCCGCGGGGGCTCCCACTAATTGCCTCGCTCATGAGTTTTCGGGGTGTGTTAGTCGCCCGCTGGATCTGGATCCAGCTCAGTCGCCTCAGGGGTGTTGGCATCTTGGCTCTGCAGACGACAGCTCAGTTTGACGCGAACCCCCCCCCCCCCCTCCGTCACTCCTCCGTCACCCCCCCTCACCCCCCCGCACTCCCTCTCACTCCCTCTCACCCCCTCTCACCCCCCCCAACCCTACACTCGCTGCTTGTTTTCCCTGGAGGCCCCCAAACCCCCCCACTCCATCCAGAAGTGACCGAGCTGTGATGGATTGGCATCCTGCAAGTGTCAAACTGCTTTGTGGCTCTTTAATGAGCCAATCAGGCGTGTGTGTGTGTGTGTGTGTGTGTGTGTGTGTGTGTGTGTGTGTGTGTGTGTGTGTGGTGGGGGCTACTGCTAACGCTGTTCAAACAGGAAATCAAAACAGGTGACGTGCCATGGTGGCCGCCGCCGCCACCGCCGCAGCCAGAATCACTTCACAGCAGCCGGAATACCAACACACTCCTCGTCCACTCAAAGGAGATGCATATGTGTGTGTGTGTGTGTGTGTGTGTGTGTGTGTGTGTGTGTGTGTGTGTTGTTGCTGTGTCCAGGCTTGTGTTGTGTGATGCCTGGTTGCCGTGGCGATGCGTCCGCTGGCTCCGGTTGTTGTTGTTGCTGCCGTTGTTCCGTGAAGCAGCAGAGTGTGTGTGGGTTGTGCGTCCAGTTGTGAGGTTGTATTTTGCCTCTTGTGTCTGCGGCGCCCCTGCCGGAGGCTCCGCCCCCTCGCCGCCTCACCCGCCGGTCTGATTGGTTTTTGACGTTTAATGATCGGCGATGTGATTCGTTGTTTCCGGTTTCATTGATATTTGCGGTTCGTTATTGTCTTTGTCATCGCTGTGTCCCTCTTTGTTGTTGTTATTATTGTCTGGATTTTGTTTAGTTGTGGTTGTGTTGCCATGGCTACTGTTGTCATTATTGTCAACATTGCTGTTGTACTCGTCATTGTCGCTGTTGTTGTCATGAGTGATGTCGTCGTTCATTGATGTCGCGTGTGTTGTTGTTGTCATTGCTGGTATTGTCATCGCTGTCTGTGTTTTGTCATTGTGTTGTTGTCATAGTTACTGTTGTTGTGGTGCTGCCGCTGTTGCCATTGTCGTCATTATTGTCTCCACTGCTGCTGTTGGTATTTTGTCGTTATTGTTGTTGTCGTTGATGCTGTCATTACAGATTTTGTCGTCTTAATTGTTGTTGTTGTCGTCACTGTTATTGTGTTGTCGTTGTTGCTGCTCTTGAAGTTCTGTTGTCATTGTTGTGTGAAGTTGTCGTCACGGTGATTGTTGTCGTCATCGGTGTCGTCATGTTTTACTCAACTTTGCTGTGATTTCTCTGCAGTGGTTTGTTTGTCCTGGACGGTGGGGGGCGTCTTATTCACACACACACACACACACACACACGCACACACACACACACACACACACACACACACACACACACACACACACACACACACACACAGACAATCTAAGAGTATTTTCTCACCATCTTTGCACAGACATTGTCTGTGTTCACCTCATAAAGTGGTTGAAGTTTGTTAAATAATTACACATCACAAACGCTCTGACAGACCCCCCACCGCCCACACACACACACACACACACACACACACACACACACACACACACACAAACACAGAAACACATGCAAAGTCACAGGGGAGTGAAGTAAACTGAGCTGACGAAGAAATACGGTATGTATGAGACGCTGCAGACGCAAGCAATTATTCATATAAACACACACACACACATACACACACACACACACACGCACACACACATGCACGCGCGGGCAGATGTCGCAGCGGTAATCGGGCTGTGAATATGCAGGATGCCATCAGTCAGACGTTGCCTGGTGCTGCCTGGGCAAACATCTTCTGACAAAATACTTCAAGCTCAGACGGGGTTTGGAAAGAGAAGAAGGTTCTGGAGATGTTCTCCAGGCTCCGCCTCCACCGAACCAGCCCCCGGGGGGGAGACGGACGACAAAGTTGAATAAATAAACAGCCCGGAGCATCGGTTACGGGACGAAAGCAGGACAACGGAGCCCGAGGAGGAGCAGAAGGTCAGGCGGGTTCCTCAGAGAAGCTCCATGAACGCAGCACCATGAATCAAAGCGAAAGGCACGGCCAGGTATTCATCCATTCATCCGGTCATCATCCGACACGCTCGGCCGTGATTGGCCGAGAGGCGGGTCGAGCCCGGACCAATCACGGAGCTACATACAGCCGTGCACGCCCTCACTTTTTATTGTGGAAGGACTGAGAGAAGGTTGGCGTCGCATCTCCACAGCTGAATATGAGAACATGAAACATCTGCAGGCCGGAGAACCCTTCGGTTCCTCCGCCGCTCGGCTCCTCACACACACACACACACACACACACACACACATGCAGAGGTCACCGTGATGGTCCGACCGTTTGGATGGCGGGGAATCAGAAGGGATGAAGGTGTTTAATCCCAGGGATGACAGGGACACGTGCATCCAAACCCTCCTGGACCAGATGAAGATTCACATGTTTCGTGTTCAGATTAAATGATCCGAATCCAGATTGAAATTTTCCTGATCCAGAAAAAGAACCAGTTGAAAATGTTCCCAATTCAATTTAAAGTGCTCAAAATTCAGACAGAATGTTCCCAATCCAGATGAAAATGTTTTAATCAGAATATTCCTGATCAGGATCAGCGTGGTGTTTGTTCAGAATGCGTGAGCTGGTTCAGGAACCCGGCCTCTCCGAGCCCAGCGCTCTGGATGCTTTTCCTTTTTCTTTGACTTTTTATCGCGATCCATCTCTCCGGCACCTCGTGCACGCGGCCAGCGCCGATAAATCTTGTGCTAAGCGCTCAACGCTAAGCAGTAGAAGTTGCTAAGAGGAGCCCCCCCCCCCTCTAGTACCGCAGAGTCCGGGCTCGCCAGCGGCTAATGAGCTACTTGCACTAGCGCTCCTGCTAAAGTGCCCCCCCCCCCCGTCCCTCATCTCCATCCAACATCAGCTCGGATTAAAAGCGGCGTGGAGGTGTTGGGGGGGGCTGGGGGTCCAGGGCTGTGGGGCGTGGATATTGGATGGGTGTCGTCAAAGTTTCATCAAATGAACCCCCGGCCCCCCCGCCGGATATCAGGCGGATCTCTGCGGGTCCAAATTGAATTAGCGGGAAGTCGCCGTCTTCCCCCGGATTGATTGACGTTTCTCGCCGGCCGTCATGTTCCAATAAACGCTTATTGCTTTTTTAATCAAAACACAGATTCGGGGAAAAAAAATCCAGCGAGTGCTGGGGGGCGCGGGGGTGGGGGTGGGGGGTGGGGGGGGGTCTCGGAGACGAGCGCCGCAGTTGGGAAACGAAGCCACGTGTCAGATAATTATCGGACTCAATAAACACAACATCGTCTCCTCATCAATAGAAAACACTGCCGAGTGATATTAGCCGTTAGCAAACTCACAGTTGACGCCAACGCCGCTTGTCGGTGGACTTCACATGTGTTGCAAAGCGGCGATATCATCTCAGATATCAAGATGAAGGAGCTCGCTTCCCGTCACAGCGCCCCCTGGTGTCCGGGAGGTCCGACTGCAGCGCCAACACATCTGCGTTCACCGGCACGAAGTGGAAACATGAAACTTTCACGCGAAGAGGACACTTTTAAAGGACCGGCCGGACCTTAACATGGATATTATGGGATGTGCAATGATAGCAAAGAAAGTATACATGAAACGCAGATCGGAAAATGACATCATTCACCAGATTGAGCAGCGCCCCCTGCTGGTCAGAGGCAGCGGAGAAGAAACACATGTTTGGATTTGCAGCTTCAACACCTGCATGAACGGATGAATAGGTGAACTGGTGAACGGGTGAACGGGTGAACGGGTGAACAGGTGAACGGATGAACGGGTGAACGGGTGAACGGATGAACAGGTGAACGGGTGAACGGTGAGTCCGTATAGATTCTTCGGGCCTCCAGATGGAACCTTGAAGGTTTCCATCATTAGGTTAGCTTGGCTGGAGGCTTTAATAGCATTTCGGGTGGAACCCCCTCTCTCTCTCACACACACACACACACACACACACAAACACACACACACACACACACACACACACACACACCATCATTCTTGTCGTTTACGGCTGTGAGAGGACCCCCCCCCCCCCGCCCCTGTAAATAACCTCCATCCTGAGCGTGGAGGTCGAGGTCTGCAGACGAAGGTTTATGACTCGTCTCTTCCTGTCTATTTGATTTTTTGGACGTCTCCATGACGACGTCGCCGTAAATCGGACGCCGGCCGTGGCGGGTTTACGGGTCCGACCGACGTTTATGAGACGGGAGCGCTCGTCGGACGCCGACGCTCGGAGGAGGCCGGAGGGCTGATGGGAAAATAAACAGCCGAGATAAATCAATCAATCAATCGATCAGGAGGTGAAGAGGACGAGAAGATAAAACTAATCACAAATCAGGGGCCGCGAGGGCGGCTCCTCTCCTCCAAATTAAAAACCAAATCATAAATAAATAGCATTATAATAGAATCAACAATAAAAGCTTGAATAAAGTTTACTGGCGCCCGGCAGGAAACCCACCCCGACCCTCCAGCCAATCAGAAGCCTTCGCTCGCCAGCGCTCTCACAACAAGACGCCTAATACATCCTGATGGATCACAACACTTGAGTTCTCCAGAACCTCTCGTCCTCAGGTATGGAGACGGATGCTGGCCAACACACACGCACACACACACACACACACGCACACACACACACGCACACACACACACACACAAACACACACACACACACACACACACACACACACACACACACACACACACACACAGATATATAACTTTAAACGATGGACAGTACATGACAAACCTGCTGTGGACCAGCAGGAGAGCTTCACCTTCAGGTGCAGCAACACACCTTCATTCAGAGTGAAGAAAATGATACTTAAAATATATATTTATAAAAACACGATGAATAACTGACCAATCCGGTGGTGTTTCCTTCCACACCTGTGGAGATGAAGTGTGGATGTGATCTCCACCTCCACCTGCACCAGCAGGATGTGGAACATTGGAGTTTTCACCCGACCTCCTGTTTTAATTCCACACAAATTGTGTGTGTGTGTGTGTGTGTGTGTGTGTGTGTGTGTGTGTGTGTGTGTGTCTAATTGCAAATAACTCCCCTTGACTTATTACACCAATAATTGCCGCCGCCTTATTTGTCGGTTGCAGCCGCCGATCAGCCTCTGCTCTCGCTGCTCCGCGGGTGTTTTGCTTACATTAAATTAAAATCGATCTCTTCAAATTAAAAGCTCCTCCATTAATCTGGGAAACTCATTTTTCCATTGGAGGTAAAAAAAAACCTTCAAAACCCCGAGACTCTTTCAGGGCGGAGGAACGATCCTCAGCTGCAGAGCAACGCTCAGCGGACTCGCTCTGACGGAGCAGGTCGAAGACCTGTCCAGCTGCAGTTTGCTTCCAGGAAGTAGCCTCCTCCGGGGGAACCACTAGCTTAGCATTTCCACCGGCAGTGAGGAACCATGGTAGGCTGATGAGCTCCAGAGGAAGAAGACGTGGACGCCATGGAGGTGGAAGCTGGAATCTTCAGAATCTTCAGCAGGACAGAAGATTCTGGACCTCTGGGTCGCTCTGTTTCTCGCTGCTTCTGTCCACTTTGTCCCAAGAGAACATCTGACCAGGATGCAAAAGATGCAAGAAGTACCTGGTGGTGGGTGTGGTTTATGAGCTCCACCAATCACCAAGCACCTTTGAGTTCCTATGGAGGCATAAAAAGACCTTCCCTCAGAGTTGGAGCTGAGATGGTTCTGGTTGGAGCTGAAGGTCCTGGTCCCTCTGCTGCAGCCCGGGAACAGAGTCCTTCCTGAAGACGCAGAGTTCCTGCTGAGCGATGATGGAGGTCCTGCTGAGCGAAGAAGTTCTGTCTTTTGTTCTCCTAATGATCCCGTCCTTCTTCTGCTGGAGCTGCCGGAGGAAAGGCTTTTGTCTTGAAAAATAGATTTCTGTAGGTCCCGCAGAAGGAACGCCGCTCCGGCCGCTCCGGCCGCTCCGGCGTCCGTCAAAGTGGAAGTTCCTCCTGACGGCGGGTCTGCGGCGGCCCGGTTGTCCAGCGGCGTCCAAGAATGAGATCGGCTCGTCGCTCTGCTCGGGAGGCACGTCTGCAAACACTCAAACTCTTCTCAGAGAAGATCTGCTTCAGCTCACAGTCTCCAGAAGGAGATGAAGGCAGCGAGAACACTGGTGAACCAGGAGAGCAGCAGCAGGAGGAGGAGGAGGAGGAGCGACGGCAGGATCCAAAATTCACTCCTTCACTCCTTCACACATTGTGGCGGCGAATCGAAGGCAAATATGACGGATCTTTCGCTTCTTCTCTGTCAGGAGCTCATTTCGTCCTCCGTTCAGGACAAAGTCACCATCATTTGGTTGCGTTTCACTTAGCATAAGCATTAGCATACCGTTAGCATCGATTCCCCTCACCGAGGTCTTTTATGTCGCTTCCGCCGACGGCAAAATGTTTTATTTATTTATTTTCAAACCTTCAGCGATCGATCGATCGGTCGGCGTCGACTAAGTGGATCACCGGTCGCCCCGGCCGATCGATCCGGGTATTGATCCCAGAAACACCAGGCGAAAATTCTTTGACTGCAGCTCGTTAAAGCGCCCGGATCCGGGGCTTCGCCGCATCCGTCGATGAGTTAATTATAAACGGGTTGTTAACATTTGAGCGAGTTGGGTGGAGGGGGGGTGGGGGGTTGGGGTGGTGGGGGAGGGGGAGTTGTTCTTTGTACATCTTCTGACATCCAACAACTGATCAAGTGATCGATCAGTGAGTCGTCAGCGTATTGAATGAGCGGCGCTTTAAACGCCTCGCATCCGCAAATACTCAAAACATGATCTCCCCCGCACCTGCCTCCGGGGCAATCAATATGATACAGGAAGCCCCCCCCCCACCCCCCCCCCCCCACCCCCACCCCACCCCCCACCCCCACCCCTATCTCCGACAGAAAACACAAGTCGTAATCCCTGGATTCCATCCTCGGCTTCACCCTGTCCTCTACAGATTTCAAACAAACACCAACCTCCTCCAACCCTTGTTTCTCTTTGGCGGCTGAAATGGGGACACGCCCCCCCCACCACCACCACCACAACCACCCACCCCATGGTTACAAGTTGCCCCCCCCCCCTCCCTGGAAGAGCGGTTGGGTTTTTGTAATGGCTACATCTGTCGCGCCGCCGCCATGATCCAGACAGAAGCGGCGTCCATAATTATGCTTTCTGTGTTCGCTGAGGGAGATCCTTTCCCTTTGTTTGTGTACTACTGTCTTTTCAGAGAGACCTCAGGGAGGGTCCATGGTTCGGTAGCGGGGGGTGGGAGGGTCCGAGACGCCGTGTTAGAATGCACATTTGAAATGAGACACGGAGGTGGCGGCGGCGGATCCCGGGCCGCCGCCGCCGCCGTCCCAGCCTCAGAAAGCTGCGCCTTAAGTGGAATGCCAAAAATGTGACTGGAAGATTCAGACGGTGTCAGGGTGAAGAAGAGGCTGTTTTCATAACAACCCCACCCCACACACACCCCACACACACCCCACACACACCCCACACACACCCCACACACACCCGCATTTACCCCCGCCACCTCACAACGCCATTTTCTTCCAAATGACATACAAAGCTGTGACATGTATTCTGAGCCTCATAAATCATTCACACGACATTATTCTCTGAGGAGACTGGCAGCGGGTCGGTTTATTTCATTCGCTGATAAAATACACACACACACACACACACACACACACACACACACACACACACACACACACAACGGTTTGCTCCAGCGCTTCCTGCCGCTCCAGTACCCGTCCGGCAGTGGAAACGTCGCGCTAATATTTCATTTCCAGGCGCTTTGACGACAAAGCGGAGGATTCAAGGACGCCGCCGGTCCGACGGCAGGTGTGAACGGACGGCGGCGTCCTTCAGATCACGCCGGCGGCTCGTCGAGGCCACGGCAGAGGCAGCGAGTGGAACAGAGAAAGGGAAAATAGTATCTTTGCAGATGACACGCCGCTGTCAACGGGACAAAAGGTCTGCTCAGAATCCACGGCTGGTTGTTTGGCTGCTGCTGTCAGAGGAAGCAGAACAAGAATGAATGAATGAACGAATGAATGAATGAATGAATGAATGAATGAATGAAGTCAAATTGAGGAGAGGAAGACGAGGTAGTGGTGAAGAAGCTCCAGCTCAGGTAAGGATTATATTTGCAGCGTTAAGCCCCGCCCCCTCACTGCCAGAAGGTCCCTGGTTGGATTCCCAGAGGGTTCCTCCCTGTGTCGGCGTGGGGTTCCTCAGGGTTCTCCGGGTTCCTCCAACAGTCCAAAAACAGGCCCGAACTTTAACCAATCACAGGGCGGGAGCCAATCACAGACGGGCCAATCAGGGACGAGCATCCTTGTTGTATTGAAAAATAAATGGCATTTCCGAGGCGTTCGATTGGCCGCTGTGACCCTCCCCCCTCCAGGGCCGACGGGCTGTGATTGGCTCGCAGGAACCCGGGAAGCTGTTCTGACACGGTACCGACGAGCCAAGTGAAACCCGGGCTTGGAGAACACCCCGACGGTTGCTAGGTTACAGAGCGGCGGGGGAGGGGGGGGGAGTTGGATGGAAAGTGACGGGCGTTTGTCAAAAGAACGACAGAAGAAAGAACAAAACATTCGGTTCTCCGGCCGCGCCGGCGCTTTGTTCTCCTGCTGGATGCATTTAATCTTCAAATATTCATGGAGGCCGGCGGCGGAGGACGGCGCCGGAATGCAGAGCACCGCCTGGCAGCGCTCGCGCAGGAAGTCGGCCGCGCACGGAGCGGGGGGGCGGGGGGGGGCGGGGGGGGCGCGCCACATCAGGAGCTATCTGCATTCGGCGTAGGGGCGGCCCATATGGCCCCGACAGGTCGGCGGTGTAAAAGTGTCGTAAACATGATGGAGAACGTCGTCGGCCATATTTCCCGCACGTAAATACCAGCGCCGCCTCGCCGCCTTCGGAAGGATCACTTTATTGACTTCCCCTGCGGCTCCACGCCGCCCGGGAGCCTCCTCCTCGCTTTATGTCCTTCACCTCGCTAACGGACGGCCGAGCAGACGGTTAGCCTATTCCATGATCGGTCGCCATGGCAACAGTCAGGAGGGGGCTTAGAGATTAACACACACCTAACACACACACCTAAAGACACACACCTACCTATGCAAATGACCATCGAATGTCATTGGAATATTTTGATGCGAAACATTCATTCATTCATTTATCATCGACCTGCAGGTCAGGGGGCGGAGCCTATCTCAGCTGTGATTGGCCGCGAGGCAGGATCACCTTGGATCAACCACAGGCCCACAGAGAGACGTCCTGCCATTCACTCGTTCACACCGTCTGTCTGGACATTGCAGGGTCTCCAGTGGACCTCCTGCATGGAGGCTCAACACGGGAAGACCTCCTCAGGGAATCCAACACAGACCATCTGGCTGAGGGGTGACCTCTGCTGCACCCCCCATCACCTGACCTTCAAGGCAGAAGATGAATGAATGAATGAATGAATGAATGAATGGATGCTCCTCAGCTGGTTCCTGCTGCTCAAAGCTTAGGGATTCAGATGCAGCTTCTCTGAAAGCTGAATTCCACCATGAATGTGTTGCTTTTTCCTTCTTCACACACACACACACACACACACACACACACACACACACACACACCACAGAGCCTCCCTGCTCTGCTTCACCTGCACAAACAGCACCTTCTGCAGAGCCGCCTGGGGTGACGGAGGTTTGTCCTTATATAAGACGTGAGTGAGAGGGTGAATGCTGGATGTGTCCGAGTGTGTCTGCAGGGCAGGTGGTGTCTGAAGAGAAACGATGAATGAATGAATGAATGAATGAATGCATGAAAAGTCAAGTTTCATACTTGCTAAAAGTCTAAAAATACAGCCAACTGACAGTGTCTTGTGAGTAAATGTGTTACAAACCCAGTCCGTGTGTGTGTGTGTGTGTGTGTGTGTGTGTGTGTGTGTGTCAGTGTGTGTGTGCGTGTGTGTTCCTTGGCAGGGGGTGAGAGCAGCCCTGCAGAAGTTGGAGGTGAACAGAAGCTCTGGGTGTTTTCCCTCAGGATAATCAAACAGCGAGCCGCCGGCAGGAAGCCCGACTTAATGACCTGCTGGAGTCGCTTTTGTTGACTCCTGCCCCCCCCCACACCCCCCCTCTTGCCCCCCCCCGCCCCCCGCCCCCCTAGGGGTTACAATCCTCCGTAAAGCGTGCACGTCCGAGCCCTGGCAGAACGCTGGGACCCAGTGTGTGCACGGTGGCCGCTGTGAAACAAATGTGTTGTTTGATTGCAGGGCTGCAGCCGGCGCCGCTCTGCTAGCCGCTAACGCTAATCTGTGGGCCAATCAATGGCTTTCATCGCATCGACCCAAACACACCTTCCACACCTGGGGGGGGGGGGGGCACTACAAGTAGGATGGTTAATACCCCCCAGCACACACACACACACACAATCACACACTCACACACTCACACACACACACACACACACCACTTTTGATAAATCTGTCAACAAGAGCATTGGGAAACATTTAACACCATTTGATGGAGTCTGAAAGGCAGGATGAAGGAATGATTGGATGGATGATGGATTGGTGGTTAATGATCGATGATTAATTGATGGATGGATGAATGAATGAATGAATGAATGAATGAATGAATGAATGACAAATGGACCACGGATGAATGACTGAATGATAGAGGGATGGATGAGTGAATGGATGGATGGAACTACTAATGAAAATAATAATATTGATAATAAAATAATAATACTACTTATTATTAAATGATTATAATTATCTAGGTAAATTAATAGATGTTTTCCCAACAATTTAATTCAATAACAATTTAAAGTTGTATTAATGAATTCATCATTATCATTATTTCACTTCTTATGTTTGTAGATAAGACCATAAACAAACAACTGCAAAATAAAAAATGTATGTGTAACCCGTTGCAGTGAATCGGAGCCAAATAAATGAATTAGTTCATTAACGAACGTCTCTGACAACTTGCTTCGATACCCATGAAAATATAATGAATGTTCCTGATGGTTATCGTTGTTGGCGTCGCTATCTGCCGATTGGACGGCTGGCGGCGGCGTCCGTCTCGGCCCGACCGGCGAGCCGACGCTAAATAAACGTCAGAATAAGAGGGCGGAGGAGCCGTCCTGCCGGTGGCGTGCGGGGGGGCGCCGTGTGCTCATGTGCTCATTGGCTCACTGAACACCAGCAGCTCGGCGGCCGGCGGCCGGAACAAGCAGGAGGTTAGAAGGAAAATGAATGGAAGACACATGGTGATGGGGGGGCTGGACCTCCACCTCCTACGTCACTGCACCGCTCACTGAGCCGCTAGCGAGCAGCTAGCAGGAAGCTATTCTTCCCCCTCGCTGCCCTCGGCGGGGGGGCAGGGTCACCTCAACCCATCACCTGCCTCCATCTCACCCTCTCCTCTCACACCGACCAGCTTCCGGTCCTCTTAGCTTCCTTCAACCTCCTCTCTGGTCTTACTCCAGACCTCCAGCCGGCAGCTCCAACCTCAGCGTCCTTCTCCCCCGACCTCAGGTGGTTGTCCAAACCACAACATCTACTCTACCATTCGCCGTCCCTCCGATGGAGTCTTCCCCGACCCTCTCCGTCCTCCTCGTTCCCAAAGGGGAACCTCGGGTATCTTCATCCCGAAGCCTCCAGCCGTGGCTCCTGGAGGAAGTGAGGCCTCCACAAACAGCCGCCTCTCGGTCCCCTCTGACCCGCGGCCCGGGCCGGTGTCGCCGTGACAACTCCGGGGACGTCCGATCAGCGGCGAGGACCCGGGGCGTTTCCAACCACAACAGTTTTGCTGGCGAGGCGGGAAGGTGTTCTGCAACCGCGGGATTAATTTAAAGCCTTAACGCCACATTTACAGTCATTTACTGCCAACTTCCCCCTGATCGATACGCAACAAATAGCCATTTGCTACTTTGGGGGCCGAATGCAAATAAATCAGTGCGAGAAGGGAACATTGAACAGGGGCCTTCTCTCGTTTCCTTCCAGGAAAGATAGATTTCCCGTTTTATTTACCGCTGAGCTCCGGAAAACCGATGGAAATGATCTGGTCATTGTTTCCAGCTGGAAAAAATAATGTCCTCCCAGCTGAGCGGAGAATAGGTCAGAGCCCGGGAGAGAGATTGGATCTAAATTGCTCCCGTGTCGGCGGTAGATAAGGGGCCGCGGCTCCCCGCCGCCGCCCGCCGCCATCGGTCGCCCGATAATGAGCGGGCCGCCGGTTTCCTCGCATGATTATTAGCCTTCTCTGTTTTGAAACGTCGCCCTTTGGCGCAGCTTGTGTTGGACCGGCGGACCCTTAGAACGACACCAGGGGCTTTTAATCAGCCGGGAGTGCTGTCTGGCGTTCATCTGTGTTGTCGGCGGGCAAAGGGTGGGTCCCCCTGTGTTGCCTCCTCAAAACCGGCCCCTCCTTCCCGAGTGCCGGTGAGCATACAGTGGCGCCGCCTTCTCGAAGGCCAACAAGCATACCGTGGCGCCACCTTCCTGAAGGCCAACAAGCATACCGTGGCGCCACCTTCCTGAAGGCCATCAAGCATACCGTGGCGCTGCCTTCCTGAAGGCCAACAAGCATACCGTGGCGCCGCCTTCCCGAAGGCCGACAAGCATGCCGTTGCGCCGCCCTCCGAATGGGAGGCAAGCATACTGCAACATGCCTTGTGTCCTTGTTGGCCCTCGCAGGCGGCCCTTCACAAAGCCCTCACCTTCTTGTCGTGCTCCTGCCGAGGGCAGACACGGAGATGACCTCCATCCAAAGAGGGGTTTAATTGCTGGCCCCGGTGGAGGAAGGAGGAGGAGGAGGTGGTGGGACCGTCTCTGTGATGAGGCTGAGTCCTTCTGAAAGCACGGCGACGGGGCTGCATCTTAACAACGCCCCCACAAAAAAAAAGAGAAGTTTTAGGCGGCGACTTTGGGAACGAAGTGACTTTTACTTTCAGGTTGTGTTTTCACGAGCCTGCAGAAGAACGACGCTCCTACAGGAAGGACCGGACCCGTTATAATTAAAGACGGGTCGGATATTTGACATTTCCATACCAATTCTTTTTCTCATGCACGTCCACACCAAACCAGGGAGGAGGAGGAGGAAGAAGAAGAAGAAAAAGAGGAGGAGGAAGAGGAGGAGGAGGAGGAGGAAGAAGAAGAGGAAGAAGAGGAGGAGGAGGAGGAGGAGGAAGAAGAGGAGGAGGAAGAGTCACCTTGTTGCAGGGAACAGTTGGGGGAGGAGGGGGGCAATAAAACAAAACACTTTGAATTCATTATTTTGACCTTTGGAGGGCCGGGACGCTGAGAAGACTCCAGAATAGGATCAGGGGGTGAGAGGGCAGACCACACACACACACACACACACACACACACACACACACACACACACAAACACACATTTTTTTCAAAATATCTTATTGGATGAACTGTAAGTCAATCACTGCCTTCGACTTCTATGTAATCATTGATCGATCGGTTGTCTGCTCAGGAGGCGGGCTAAGGGGCGGGGCAGGGCGGGACTTCAACCAATCCCATTCAACATTTGGAGGAGAGGCGGGGTTTAACCTGGACGACTCACCTGTGAATCACATCGAAGCATCCAACCATTCACGCTCTCGCTCACAACAACAAGTTAGTGTTTCATGAACTCGCTGACAGTTTGGAGTAAAGACGGAGAACCTGGAGGGAACCTGGCAGCAGAACACGGAGAACATCACGGCTTCATAGAGAGAACCAATGTTTTTACGAATGCCAAGTTTGGTGATAGTGATGGTGAGGAAACTGAAGCGACTCCATGCTTTGGACAGCAGGAGGAGGACGGGGGAGAGCGAGAAAGAGAATAATATTTATATATATATATAAAACCTTTTTTGAGCATGTTAGCTTGTATCGTTCACCCGTCTGTCGAGTCCCTCAAGCTGAACGAGGGACTCCAATCAGCACAGAAGGGAGAGAAGAAAAGCGAATATGCTTTCAACGTTTCCCGACAGCAGACGAAGCTGCGAAGCACCGGCCGGACGCCGGCGAGCGTCTGTCGCTGGATGGCGTTCTATCCGGTTCCCGAGGAGAGACGGTTCGGCGCCGCTGTTCGTCACGTGACCCCGGACGCTCGACCGTGGCGCCCGATGAGGCCAAGATAACATTTAACATGAAGAGCCGGCGCTTCTCCTTCTATATTGATGACACGCCGCTTTATATTAATGCGCTCCAAAAAAGGCTGATCCAGTGGAAACACGAACGCAAGGGATGGAGTTCATTTAACACGACAGAAACATGAGTTATTGATCTCGGGATGGAATCGGAGCGCGTGCAGATCATCGCCATTAAATTTGTTTCCAAAGAAAACTAATTGAAAAACCCTGATGGGATTGTCGAGCTAATGACACGCGGCAAGGCGAACTCGGCGAACTGACGCGGCGCGACCACCCGACCCCCCGCCGCCGCCCACGCATCAGACCGGCCCGCCTGGATTCGCCGCTCCCTGTGATGTGCGAGAAGCACAATCGCGGCTCAAAAGAAGAAAGAATAAAGGAACGGCTTCCACTCTTTAAGTCCGTTTTGATGGCGGCGCCCGGCGCTCGCTTCCCGGCGTCGGCCCTCTGTTCTCGCCTCCCTCGTGTGTCTCCGTTTTTTTTTTTTTTGCGGTTATTTTCCCGGCCGGCTCCCCCTCTTACATCACGTCCTCGCTCTGCACAGGACACTTACAATAAGCTTGCCGTCAACAATAGACGTCATTATTCAACTTCCTCTGATGTGCTCGCCGGTCCGGGCGCCTCATGGAATGGCGTTAGCGCCGTGTGCGTCTCACGTGGGCGGAGCTGCCATCATACCGGCACTGTCAATGCCAAGTTGCACTTGCTCGGCGTCTTCATCGCATCCTCCTCACATCTTCCTCGGCCGCTAAACTACATTCAGCTCCCCACAGGATCGGGTTGCCTTGAAAACCAGGAGCCGATGGTCGAGTCCTCATGAAATTAGCGTTTGCCGTACTTTAGAATAGACTGTGCGCTAACTTCCCACCAGACGGTTCGGGCCGGGCGAGCCGGAACCAGCTAGCACGGGTGCTAAGATGAAAACGGCCGATTTGGGTCAGACTTGTTCCTGTTTCTCTGCACACAGCAGACAAAGGAAGTGATTCTTTACAACCATAAATGAAAATAGATATCAGAGCAGAAATGAGGGTTTCTCGCGGCGAGCTATTCAGTCGCGTGGTGGCTGACGTTTTTTAAGCATTTGTAATGCAGTGAGCCCGTGAGGCGACGGCGGACCAGAACCAGTTTTAAAAGTCAAAGAAAGCAGACAGGAAGTCCTCCGGGTTCCCAGAGGAACCACGTCAGGTTCTCTGGACGGAACGGCGCGCAGCGAGGAATCCCTGATGCTAAAACCTCGGTCGCGCTAGCAGAAGGCACACACTTGACAGCAGGTTGAGGTGCAGCCACGTCTCCAGGAACAACCAGCACAAGCTGAACTCTGTGTGTGTGTGTGTGTGTGTGTGTGTGTGTGTGTGTGTCTGGCTCCTGTGCCAAATCTTGTGTCCTTTCAGTTAATGCTACACTTAGCACTTAGCATTATTAGCATGTCATTGAAGATCTAGATCCAGTGA
>NC_141284.1:522764-560264 GCF_037954325.1 Fistularia commersonii
GTGTGGAGGGAGAGCGGATGAGAGGAATGCTGGAGAAGATGGAGGCAGATGATTGGCTGTGGAGAAGATGGAGGCAGATGATTGGCTGTGGAGCCGCTGAAGGGAGAAGATCCCGGGAGTCCGTCGGCGGTTTGCGTTCAAAACGCTTCCAAGACGCCGCTTGTATTTGTTTAGATTTTGGAAGGGGGGAATATTTGCTCAAGACTGGATTTATTTATTAATTGATGTCTCTACTTTTTACTTAAAAAAGTTCATTGATTTTTGAGATTAATTAAATGTCTTACCTTATCGGTTTTTATTCTATTTATTTATGGATTTCTTTTAAATTCATTTCAATCCAGATAAATACAAAATGCATTTTTTTAACCTCTTCAGGTTTTCGTGTATCATAGCAACAGGGACCCAAAAAAAGATGATCGTGATAATAATATTAAAAATAGAAACTATCCCTCGGCCAAATCACTCAGATGGAGGAGCGAAGACAGAAGAAATGGTGAAAAGTGGAAGTTAGCCACTTAGTGGCACAGTTAGCCACTTAGCAGGACAGTTAGCTACTTAGCGGGACAGTTAGCCACGTATAGGACAGTTAGCCACATAGCAGGACAGTTAGCCACATAGCAGGACAGTTAGCCACTTAGCGGGACAGATAGCCATCTAGCAGGACAGTTAGCCACTTAGCGGGACAGTTAGCCACATAGCAGGACAGTTAGCCACCTAGCAGGACAGTTAGCCACCCAGCAGGACAGTTAGCCACGTAGCAGGACAGTTAGCCACATAGCAGGACAGTTAGCCACCTAGCAGGACAGATAGCCACCTAGCAGGACAGTTAGCCGCTTAGCAGGACCGTTAGCTGTCAAGCAGCACTAAAAGCACAGGTGCTCCTGAGACCTGGTATCTGCCTGATCATTTGATCTCCACTGATTTACTAAACGGATACATAGCGTTGGTTAGCAGCTAGCATCTAGCAAAGAGGATAGAATATGACAACAAGTACTTTGACGCTTCTGCGTTTCAATGCAGTCCAGTAGAAATCAGCGAGGGTGGATTCTCCTCCTCCTCCTTCCTAAACAGGAAACAGAGGCGCCAAAGACGGCGCTCCTGAAGGGCAAAGCGCCGCTCCGCCGTCGCCGCCGTCGCCGCCGTCGCCGCCGTCTGTCAATCACTGGCGCCGTTTTGGGCAAAACACCGTCTCAACAGCATCTCCACGCCCACGCTAAAGATGGGGAACCAGCGAGGCGTTCAGGGTCGCCTGAATTAAACCGGAGACCCCCCGCGGGGAATCCTGACGTCTGATCGTCGCCATTGGACGGGAGGTTGCCACGGTGATGGGAGGCTGCGTGGCAGCCGCCAATCATCCAGGTACTTTCTTTCTACGTGTCCATCCATTATTATTATCATCATCAATCAATTGATCAATTAGTCTTTGAATTAAATATGTTTTATTTAAAATACTCTTTCAGAAAGCCATAATTGGCAAGACTTTAGTTGAAAATGTAATCGATGCTCTTTAATCATAAGGAATTGGATAAATAAATAAAATAGATTCTTCTTTGCCTTCAGCCTGCTCACTTCAGAGCTACAGCCAATCACCTGCCTCCAGCTGACACTCAGCCAATCACGTGGCTGCTCTTCCACTTGTAATTAGAGCAAATGTCATGAAATAATAAATAATGTGTGTTTATTTCTCATTGAAATGTTCGACGGCCCAAAGCAACACACCTGGAAAGACTAGAATGACTGGAAAACCAATGAATCCATGCATTTATCAGGTCAAACTTCATTCATCATCAATATATCTGTATATTTTAATTATTTTACTGTAAATAGCCTTCCGCAATCCCAAAATTGACAAGATTTATTAAATAAGAAGTGATTAAATCAAAAAGATAAGTCAATCAATAAAATAGATAAATAAATGAGAACAAACTTGATCCTGCATTGATGAACTAGCATGATCTATTTTTTGGTTTTCAGGTACTGTAACCCTCCGCAGCGCCATAATTGGCAAGACTTGTTAAATAAAAACATAAACAAACTAGAACAAACTTAATTAATTCATTAATGAATTAATTAATTAGCAGAGGAAACCTTGGGAGACGGAGCCTCCTCACAAGGGTCGGTGGACATGAAGGCCGGGTGTGTGTGTGTGTGTGTGCGCGTGTGTGTGTGTGTGTGCATGTGTGTGTGGGTGTGTGTGTGTGTGCATGTGTGTGTGGGTGTGTGTGTGTGTGTGTGTGTGAACCTTCATGTTCCCTTTCTTCTTCCTTCCTGTCTGACAGATTAAAGGGCGGCTGATTAATAGGCGTCTCCTGATGACCGTCGGGGGCAAATTAGCTTGATCTGCTCCTCAGGGGCGCCATTAATGAACCCCCGGGGGGTTTGGGGGGGGGGGGGGGGGGGTCAGTCTCTGCTCCGCTGTGCTGATCTGTCCTCAGGATGAAGACTTTCTACCCTGAACCAGGTCTAAACCCAGGATTAAACCCAGGATTAAGCGCAGGTTTAGAACCTCAGGATTAAACGTGGGATTAGGACCTCAGAAGGCCCCCCCCCCTCGCCGTAAGATCACCTGACCGCTGTTTGTTTACCCACAGCTGACGGGCGCTTGTTGAAGACAGCGACACACTCCGCCATCCCCAATTAGCACAGCGACGCGTGTGTGTGTGTGTGTGTGTGTGTGTGTGTGTGCGGGCTGTTTGGGATTAGCAGGAGCTAAGTGCATGTAAAAGTACTTAATCACTGTGTCTGAAGAGCAAGAAGAAGGAATATTTATCAAGGAAATGATTTCTTTCATCTGATAGCGACAGCAGACACAACCAAAGTGATGCTGGAGGACGTGGGCTTGAAAAACAGAGCTACAAAATTAATTTTATTCATGATGCTAACCAGGTAGCATCGGGCGCGCCCAGTTGTGGGCGTGGCCTGTCGGCACGGCGACCTGTCATCGTGCGCCGATTGGCAACAGCCAATGAGAGAGAGAAGGCGGGACACAGGAAGTACACTCAGAGGACAGGAAGTAGCTGGGGTGAAGGGTCGGTGAGGAACGCTGGACTGCAGGGACGGAGCGAAGCGGCCATCTTTGTTTCCCCCCCGACACAAAGATTTCATCCCCTCATTCATTTCTCATCAAAACACAGAAAATCCAATTTGCTGCCGGAGAACTTGGAGGAGGTGTTTGATTTCCCCCCTTGTGTGTGTGTGTGTGTGTGTGTGTGTTAACCCCCCCCTTTGCTCATTCTTGGAGTACTCGAGTACTCAGTGTGTCTCTGGCAGCGCTGTGAGGGGGGGTGAAGGTATCAAAGGTCCAAATGAGAGCCATTCCAGTGCGGGTGGAGGACGACGGGAAGTTCAATCGCTGCCGCAGCCGCTAACACACACACACACACACACACACACACACACACACACACACACACACACACACACACACTCCGTGGGAGGATGGCGCTACCCGTCTGATCTTCCTCCACGCTCCTGCTGTGGAGGCGAGCGAAGAGCTCCTGCAGGTCCCTCGTCTTCCTCCTCGCTCTCAGACCAGGAGAAGCTGCCGGTTCGACGCCGCCGCCGCCGCCATCCATCCAATATGGAGGCTGGCGGTTTAATCCCTGGAGTGGACGGTTTTTCTTGCTACATGCAGCGTGAATGAGAGGGTGAGCGGTCTATCTATGCGGCGCTGTGATTGGTCAGGGGAGCCCCGCCCCTCAGCCAATCACAGCAGGCCTTCCCAACCCTGCCTGCAGGATAAGCCGAGTAGACAATGAATGAATGAATGAATGAATGAATGAATGAATGAATGAAAGTCCACAGCAAACTGTCATGGACACACACATCCTGCAGGAACCGTTCCTTCAAACCTTGGTTGTGATGGAACGTCTCTGGGTTCTCCAGGGTTCTCCCTTCCTCGCTAAAAACACCTAAATGCACAATCTTTGCTCGGCGGACTCAGATATGAATCCGTCCCCGACGCGAGCAGAGAATCCACAATGTCCTCCAACACCTTCTGACCAGACCATAATAACAATAGCCTGGGACTGATGACCAGCGCCGATCGATACTAGCATCGTCTTCGGGACGGAACACAGCGGCGCCGGAGCGCCTCGTAGAACGTGAGCGAGGGTCACCAAAGGCCGGCGTGATGCTAGCAGGATTAGCTTAGCACACTGCTTTGTTCATCTTTAGCAGGAATGGCGACGTGCTGGCACAGCGGGTGACACTTAGCTACTGTTAGCTTCCACGGCAAGCTGCTAGCGGCGCTGCCAGACTTCACGCGGCGGTGAAGCGGCAAAGCGCCGGGTCGGACCGCTTCCTCGGAGCAACAGATGCTTGCGGAGGCATTGGTGCGCACGGCGTGCGAGCGAGGCGGAGGAAGTGTGAAGAATTGCACTTCCTCTGGCATTTATCGCCGGCTGGAGCGGCTCAATCCTGGAGCCTGGTGACTCAAACAAACACTTTACGGACGCGCTGCGCTAAAAGGCCATTTATCATCATGGCTTCATGATGAGTGACGGAGCGGGGCGCCGCCGCCACATCCTGCTTCCTGTGCGCCGCACGGCGCCGGCCCGCAATTATGAGCCAATCAAGGAGCTCGTAATGGCGACATTAAAACAGAGAGAAGGGAAGTTCAAGCACGTTGGCGTTCTCCATCGCGCAGGTATTAAAGAACATTTGGGAGGTCCTGTTTGTGACCCCACACACAAACACACACACACACACACAAACACACACACACACACACTCCCTCCGCTGATGGAACGGCTTACGTGAAACCTGAGGCGGCGCCGCAGCTGCAGCTCCACTCATCACCTCCTGGACTTCACCCTGTCGTCCTGACCTTCTCGCCACACGCCGTTCTGCTGCGACCGTTAGCGCTGAGCTAACAGGCACCTCCATATGCACAGCTTTTATTTGTTCTTTCAGACAGCGATGAACAGAAGCCTGCAGCCGCCCGGAGCAGACCAGCAGACCAGCAGACCAGAAGACCAGAAGACCAGAAGACCAGAAGACCAGAAGACCAGAAGACCAGAAGACCTGAAGACCTGAAGACCAGGAGACCTGAAGACCAGGAGACCAGGAGACCAGGAGACCAGGAGACCAGAAGACCAGAAGACCTGAAGACCGGGAGACCAGAGAAACAGTGGACCTGAAGACCGGATGACAACGGGACCAGAGGATCATCAGACCAGTGGACCATTGGTGCAGGGGATAGATAGTCCATTGGGCCAGTGGACATATCCAGAAGATCAGTGGACCAGTGAAGAGATGGTCCAGCAGACCAGTGGACCAGCGGATCAATGTCCGCTGGCTGGCGTTTTGAAGGTGAAGGTGACCTCCAGGAGTCCCTCTGTACCTGCACCTCCTCGTCCTCCAGGCAGTTGACATTTATGTTGCCATAGCGACGCCCCCCCCCCCCCCCCACTGCCATTTCCAGCACAGCGAGGCGCGGCAGGTGGCGGCGGCGGCGGTGAAGTGACCGTTTCTCAGGAACCCACTGGCTCGCCACACGGCGTGGCCTTCAGCCGAGCAGGTCATGAGTGTGCGTGTGTGTGTGTGCGTCTGTGTGTGTGTGTGTGTGTGTGTGTGTGTGTGTGTGTGTGCGATGCCCTTCCCCGCCGGTGAGCAGCCCCTCCATCTTTGTTTGCCTCCACCCCCCCGAGCGCACCGACACGCTCTCTTAGCAAGAACATTAACAGTTAGACACACACACCACACACACACACACACACACACACACACACACACACACACACTGGCCACACACCCCCGTTGCTGGCCAAACCAATCGAGCGTCGGAGCCAGAGGCTGGTTACCCTGGTTACCCATCTGGTCAGCCATCATGGCGGTCCCCTGTCCCCCCGAAGGTGGCGAAGGTTATGTCACCGCCCTTCACGTGGTCTGACTCTGCAAACGCTACGGCAGCGGCGCCCGCCCACCCTCCACGCCACCGCCGTCACCACGTCTGTAACTTCCTGTGCCGAAGGAACGCGGCGGCGCCGCACCCTTGGCGCCACCGGCCACTGACAGGTCACTGACGGACCAATCGCGGCTCTCTGCGGCTGCTTGCGACCCGTTGCCGTGCAGACCTGCCTTCCTATCCTGCGTGGGAATCCCCCCCCCCCCGCTAAAAGCAGCCCCGCCGAGCGCATCTGGCGCCGCCGTTCCTCCTCCCGCCGCTCTTTTCCTCGGAGCGACCAATGAGAGGCTCCGAGGCTGCGGAGGTCAAACGCTTTGCTCAAGGGCACCGGGAAGCTCGCCGATGGCGGCTCGTGGGCTAACAGTTATAGCTTTGGGCTGGTATTGGACCACTGACCTTTCACCTTATTCTGCTGTCTGAAACAAACACACACACGCACACACACACACACACACACACACACACACACACACACACGCCTGAGCACCAAAACACACAGTGACCCTCAGCGGTTAGCAACAGCGAGCTGGATATTGGCGAAGTGTAACGGTCGGCCGATTCCAGTTTCAATCACTGCTTCATGTTGCTCGGATTAAATACCCCCCCAACACACACACACACACACACACACACACACAAACACACACACACACACACACTAATAACACTGCAGGCTGGTTTCCAGCAGCAAACAGCGGCTCACTAAGAACACCTGTTCCGTACAAACACTTTGGTTTTAAAAATGAATGGATGAATATGTGACAGGTGGATGAAATAAAGCTCCAACATCACGCCTGTCATCATGTATGCAGTTGTACATATTTACATGTCAGTGCATTTCTTTTTAATTGTTCTTATATATATATATATATATATATATATATGATGTATCTATCATAACTACTTTTTCTTATGTTCAGAGAATGTATTCATCACGAGAAAATTATAATTATAATTAACCCTCCTTGTTCTCGGCAGTTAGCAAAAAATATGATAAATATGTATGAAATGTATTTAACAATTATTACTACTTTTTCCATTTTTATCATTATATTATATATAGGCTAATTCATAACAAGAAAATGTTCTTAATTTATTATTTATTATTATTAAACAACGATGTTTATATTACAGTTATTATTAAGCTCATGTTACTATGTTATATTATGTTATTATTACAGGTAGACATGGTAGAAGTTCACGACCACCAAACCTTGAGGAAGTAGTAGTGATAGTAGTAGTTGTGGTGGTAGTTGTGGTAGTTTGGTACCTCCCCCTGCTTGTGACCTTCACTGGTGATGCGTTCGCTGCGTCTCTAGAAAGCGTGGCGTTGGAGAACGTTGCGGGTCGAGGTTCTCCAGAGCAGCGAGGAGGGAGGAGGACAGAAACCCGCTGCAATCATGAAAATCCCCGCGGGCAGCGAAGGCGTCGGACGGCCGAGGAGCCGGCGGTAATCAACTGGCATTTTGGCGGGCGGTCGAGGCTCCGCCCCCTCCCCCGGGCCGCGGAGAGCGATTCAATTCCCAGACCTTTTCTTTCATTGGGCGTGGAGAAAGAGCAGGGGCGTGAAGGACGAAGGAAGGCGGCAGCGTTCTGTGGCGGCGGCGGCGGCGGCGGCGGCGGCGGCGGCGCCCGCCACTCAAATGGCTTTCCTGATGGCGGCGAGCAGCGAGTTCAGGCCCTTCGACCCGCCGCTTTTCCATTTCTGCGTCTCTTCAGGTGGGTCGGGGTTCCACTCGGCCCGACCTCGGAGAGACGCTCCGGACGGCGCCCTGCTTACCGCCGTGTGAAATTACATCACGGCGCCCGCCGCCATGACAGCCGTTGGGAGCGCCGGAGGGAGGAAATGAAATAAATAATGGGAAAATGAAAAATAAAATACCGGCCTTGGAGTTTTAACGGGTAAAAGACTGGACCGCCGGGTGACGATGCCATCGGCGTTATTTCCAAGGACACTCTTATTTCCAGGCTCGACGGTTTCCTATTGGTCAGCGCAGGTCATGTGTTGAGCCCAGGGGGCGGCCATCTTGAATGGTTGCCACGGCGTTGCAAGGAGCTCCGACTCAAAGGGAGGGGAAGTGGGCGTGGCTTGTGGTGAAAGAGGGCGTGGCTTGTTCGCGGCGAGGGAACAGACGCGACCTCGTCGCTGTCAATCAAACTCCATCGGTCAGCATCTCCGTAACCAATCGTCAACAGCCAATGAGGAAAAGGAGGCGGGGCACAGGAAACAGTGTCAGAAGGTGACAGGAAGTAGCGGGAGTATCCGAACAAAGCCGGCGGAGGGAAAAGGCTGGACGAGCCAAAGTGGACTACAGTGATGGAGGACAGAGCAGATAGCTAAGCTAACAACAGCAACGGCCATGCATGTCGGCCATCTTTATTTACCCTCTATCGTTTGTGGGCGTGGTCAGTGGCGTTCAGCCGGTCGGTCAAGTAGTGCGCACTCGTTATCAACGAACCTTCTGTTCAACAGCGGTAACCACGGCGACGGTCCCCCAGCTTTTAACCCCTCCCACGACACATGCACCTGCTTAGCGGGGGGGCAGAACGCCGCTAGTTGTCGCAGTTCTCGCGGCGAACACTCGTGGGCGCGTCTTTTCATCGAGGCGAGCGAGTAACGCCTGTTAGCAGGAGCCGCGGCGCTCGCCACCTCCCTTTTTAGCTCACGACACACGTGCCGACAAAACGATGCATTGGAATCCCGCTCGTTTGTCGGAGACGGCGACGGCGGAACGAACTGAGCGATTTGACAGACGGCTAATGGCCGGTGTGTTACAAACGGCGGGGCGGGAATGGAAAGAGCCTCGGCCGTGCGTCGCAGCATAATCAGCGGGTGACACGCGGCGCCCGGCGCCACCTCCAAGGCTCGGGCTATTTCCCGCCGCAAATGGAAAGCTGATAGTAATCAAGAAATTACAATGCCGGAGATTCTCCGACACGCCGACGACTGCCCGGCGTGCACTTTGGCGACGCGCACTTTAAATCACCCAGGTGCGTCGGAAATATGCTGAATAATAATAAAAAAAAAATGGCGTGGGGCGAGGGGGGGGGCAGCTCCTCTGAATCGGAGCTGTTTGGCGACGGCGGCGATGATTTATGAGGCGAATTCAGATGGAAGCGTTTTCTCATTAAATGGGACAATACTGAGGCGCCCCGCCCCCCCGCGCCCCCCCGCGCCCCCCCCGCGCCCCCCCCGCGCCCCCCCCGCGCCCCCCCGGACCCCGGCCTCGGTGATTGATGCCGATGCTAATGCTCCGACCGCGCGTTACAACACCCCGTCTGAACTGCAGAGGATGATGTGAGCGTGCACGTGGACGCCGTGACGCAGCGGAAGCGCCGCCTCACTCGGCTGCTCTTTCAGCTTCACTTCATTCATTTACTTATTCCGTTTAATTGCATTTTAGGGATTTATTTTGTTGATTTTATTGTATGTTATTTCTTTTAAAGACGGCTTTTATTAAGTGTCTTAGCGCCGGATGGACCCGGACTGTTGTTTGTGTAATTTAATTTTTAATTCATTTATTTTATCTCATTTTATTTCTTTTAATCACTGCATTTGCTGTTGTGTTAAAATTTGAAGGTCGAGTTCAAATCAGTTCTTTTTTTCAGTACTCCTTATTATTTTGTATGATTTATTTTGAAATGTACTATTAATTCAATTTTATTTTGCTATCATTTTAATTTTATTTCATTTCTGACTATATTTAGTGGCTACTGCTGGATATATTTAGTGTCACAGAGTTTTACCTCATTCAATTTGCAGATAAACTAATTCATTCTATTACAAATTTACTTGATGGGTTGTTTTTTTTAAAAAAAATGCATTTTTTTTATGCATCAATGCATTTTTTTTTCATGTTTTAAATTTTTTTTCCCTTCAATCCCTTCAATAAAAGTTTCTTGTTTTCGTCCTCTGAGGATCCCGGCTCCACGCCGGCGTCCACGTAAACAAAACGCAATGTGATGCGACGTGACTTCCTCCCGGTCATGAAATCAGGCAAGTAAAAATAAATAATCCGAATCCAAGTGACCCGATCAAACATCTGCCTACGTGTTTGTGTTCGTATGAGTGTGTGTTTGTGTGTGTGTGTGTGTGTGTGCGCAAGTGCGAGCACCGGGCTGCACATCATCTGTTCAACAAATCAGATTTGCATGCAAGCCTTCACCAAAGGGAAGATTAGTTTCAATAAAAGCGTCCAGACAGCGACGTTACGCAACCCTGGCCAACAGCGAAGCAGACCAAAGTCTAGAAGAGGATCCTGAACCTGCACCTGGTGATGCTTTTATTCTAGATACTTAGCATTTGTGCTAATTAGGGAAGGAAGACGCACGGCGGTAAATGATGGCCGACGAGAGCGGATCGTCTTCGTCGCCCCGCGGCGTCCATTTGTTCTCCAATCCACTCCAAGCAACAGGAAGCGGGACGACGTCATGACGACGGTTCCTTGGACGCGGCTTCCAACCGATGTTGGAAAATGACGGCAACATTGGTCCCACTTTGGTCGTGAAGGGAACCTCCCGTCGTCATTTTTAAACTCCGGCCCAAAAAGCCTCGGCTCCGAACGCGACGCCGGCCGGGGTTGGATTTCCTTTCAGGGGACAGGAAGGGGAACGATGGCGCCGACCAATCGGATATCGCCGAAGCTCACAAAGGTGAGACGGCCCAAACGTTCGCCGAAGTTTGCCACCGTTGGCCGATGGGAGACTGATGAATTCAGTGGGAGGTGGAAACACGTGTCATCAGCATAAAAAATGAGAATACATTTATTATAAATGGCTTGTCGAATGCGAGCGCGCGGCTACATAAACCAAGTGATTTAAAAGCAAAAGGCCCCGGTGTTGAACCCTGAGGGACACCGCCATTAATTCTAATGGGACAGACAGATATATGTTCACACACACACACACACACACCATCCAATTAATAAGACTAAAAGCGTGCTGGCGCCGTCCCAGATAATCCCCGTCAGGATTTTGTCAAACAAATCGGAAGCCAAACTCAGAAACGCGCGGAACGTGCGGAACGTTCACCTGCGAGGATCATTTGTAGCGCTAATGTCCCGCGCCTCGTTTGGATATTATTTCATCCTCGCCCATTGAGGAGCGGATCCCTCGCCGTGCGTGGTGGCAGGCCATGATTTTGATGTCCTGCAAACGGCGGCGGTCTGATGAATCGGCGATGGGCCGTTTGATTCGTGTGGGACGTCAAATGTCCCGGGACGCTGTCTGAGGATAAAGAGCCGGTAATTACCGCGGGCGACCGGGGTTCAATAACATCTATTACATCGGCGAAATTGAGCGAACATTAAGCTCGGGGAGCGTTCGGAGGTCATTTGGGACACGACGGCAGGACGGAGGGACCGGACGCCGTCGGGATTTTCCGACTTCGTTCGCTGTTTAGGGAAAGACGCGGGACCTTCCTCACATCGTTATCGTGGTCCGAAAGACGCCCCGCTGTGTTTGGAGACCCGGCGCCAACATGGTTCCTGGACTGAAACTGCGAGGGTTGGCGGCTAAAGGTGAGCTAGCGGCGATGCAAACACCCGGCGCCCAAACCGAGAAGCCGTGACAGCGGTGACTTTCTCTGGAATGGCTGGGTTATCTCTGTGGAAACAAGCTAGCGGGCACTGACGCTAACGAGGGCAGCTTGCTTTAGCAAAACAAACCATTTGCTTGACGGGAAGGGAAGATCCTCCATCCCGCGGCGGATAAAAATAGCCGGGTTAGCATGGCGGAGCAGGACGGACGCTTTGAACGGCCGCAGGTAATTAGCGATGCATTAAAAGATGGATGGGAGTTCCAGGTCTCGCACGTTCTCCAAAGCACCTTCCCGTAAGCTAGCGTATGTTTGGACGGGTCGCAGCTGATGATCATTAGCGCAGCGGCAAAGAAAAAGGTAGCACTTGGCAGGGAGAGTCTCCGCCCTATTTATAGCAGAGCTGGTCCGGAGGCAGGAGGACTCCGGGGAGGGGGCGGAGCCTAAGAGGGGGAGTCATAGATCAGCCTGGGGGAAGTAATTAGGACGGATATTTAAACGGAACAACAGCCCGGCTGAAAAATTGAAGCCACCTAAAGTTTATTAATTAAGCTCTAATCCGGCGAGCATGTCTTCCTCGTTCGGCGTTGGCTGAATTATTCAGGGACACGGAGCCGTGCGGCGGCTTCGGCGGCGGCGGCGGCGGCAGCGGGGGTGCGATCCGCCCGTCACCGGAGCGCTCGTTAAGAGATGATTAAAGGGGCGCTCCGCCCAAACGCTCGGCTGCCGCCGCTGCCCATGCGGCGCCGTGTCGTCCGTGTCGGCCGCGCCACAGCGAACACGCAAGGTCACTTTAAATTCCATGGCCGGCCAGTGGAGATTCGTTAGGAGAGGGTGGAGGAGGTGGAGGAGGTGGAGGAGGAGGACGTGGAGGAGGTCGGCACATAGTTGCTCACAGCGGCGTGACGGCGGTGTGTTGACTCAACGGCTAAGCAAACATTAGCGCCGCAGCAGAATTAGGAAAACAAATAAGACCCGTCAATTACGCCCCCGTTTTGGACGCCATCTTCCCCCCGCCGTCGCCCCTCCCGCTCCCGCTCCTCCTCCGAGCCGAGCGGCGGTCTTGCAGAGGCGCGACTGGGATGATGGATTCGTGCGCGCTGACAATGGACGGCATGAAGAGGAGGAGGAGGAATAAAAAAGGCGCTCCTCGCCGCCGTGAAAGTCTCCTGGCAGAGGTTCAAGAATCCATTGTGACCGGGGGGGGGGGGCAGCGGCTGCCCTCGCGGCGAGGCGGCGAGCGGCGAGGCGGCGAGGCGGCGAGGTGGATGTGAAGCGCAGGAAGTTTCAAGCGCAATGAAATCACCTTGAATAATTTTAGGATTCGGGTTGTATTCCATCCCCGTCACGCCGCCGCCGCCATCACATCCACCACTGATCCGCGGAATCTGACCCCAAACCAACTTCCTGCAAGCAACGCTTCCCTCCCTTTATGCTACGCAAAGATGGCGGCGCCCACTAGAACCACCGCCGCCTTCTTTGCCGCCGTGGTCGTCAAAAGGTCAACTAATACCAGAATCGTATCCGATCACGGATGGACTCATTACATTGATCATTTTTGACCCATAATTATTCCATGCTGCTCGGCGTTTGCTCAAACTGAACGCCACGCGGCTAAGTGAGCTAACTTCCTGCCTTTCAAAGTAAAACAGGAAGTAGCTTTAAACCAGGTTCCATCTGGATTATAATCCTCCAGAGATGATTCTCATTTAGCCTGGCAATAAGTACAGAAACAATAATGATCAAATGGAAATAGGAATCAATATGGTAATAATTGAACAATATTAATAATTAAATTAAATTAAATTAAATTAAATTAAATTAAATTAAATTAAAATGCAAATATTGATAATAATCATAACAAAAAATATAATAATGATCACGATAATAATAATAACAGAAATAATAGTAATAATAATCAAGCAAACAACAACTTTAACGAATGGTTTCAATTCAGCAGAAATATCGTTAAAAAACATCCCGGATCTAAAGTGGGGCGAATCCCCCGTCTCCTTCCCTGAACACGACGTGACGTACAAGTGTGTGTGTGTGTGTGTGTGTGTGTCTGTTTGCGTGTGTGTGAGGAAACACTCCCTCCATCCAGCGCTGGAGGAGTCCGGCGGCGAGCAGAAAGCGAGGAAGGAGCTGGAAGGTGGCCATTTAAAACGGAAAACGTGAAAAAGGAAAAAGGGAACATTTGTCAAACGCTTCGACGGGAGGAGGAGGCAGGAAGAGGAGGTGATTGGAGTCTCTCTTCGGCCCCGGGTGGATTCCGAAGCCTCCCGATTTATCTAAATGAGGCCAGTGTGTCGCCAGGCGGGAAGGGGGGGGGGGGGGGGGGGGGGGGGGGGGGGGCGCCGAAGTTTGAGAAGAACTATTTTTCTTTCTCCGTGACCAAACTAAACCTCCCAGCATGCAACGGCTGCAAACAAACACACATGTGTGTGTGTGTGTGTGCGTGTGTGTGTGTGTGCTGTGTGTGTGTGTGTGTGTGTGTGTGTGTGTGTGTGTGTGTGTGTGTGTGTGTGTGGAAGTGGACGGAAGTGGTTGGGTGGACTGTCGAACCAGAACAGGAAGCATGAAGCTAAGCTAAGCTAAACTAAGATAGGACAAGTTGCGTCACTTCTGTCAACAAGTCAGACTGAGGCTGGTGGAAGGAGGAGCGGCAGGAAACAGGAAGCAGGAAACAGGAAACAGGAAACAGGAAACAGGAAGCAGGAAGTAGGAAGTAGATGACATCCTGACAGATGTATTTGATAATTAGCAGGGCGAGGCCGGCGTGGAGCCGCCCAGGAGATGGAAATCCAAATGTAAACACCACCGATGGCAGGAGGCGGGGCCACAGCGCCGGACCCGATTGGCCGAGAGGGATCGGGGGGGCGACGACTCAAAAACCAACATGGAGGATTTGAATGAGCTGGTTACCATGGAGACGCATTTCACCCTGACCCGTCACCTGTCAATCACCGGCTCCACCTGAGGAGACATCAAGCATTCACTGCTGACAGCTGAAGGTGTTTGATGAACTCATGCCTTGGAGAGTCCAAGCAGGAGAAGATGGAGAACATGGAGAAGCCAGGCAGGAGAAGGTGGAGAAGATGGATATGATGGAGAAGATGGAGAAGATGGAGAAGATGGAGAAGCCAGGCCTAGGAGCCAGGAGAAGGTGGAGTTTGACCTGAGGTAATGGTGCATCTTCAGGTATATAGTTTATTTCCAGCCTGAAGAACCTCCACCTCTATCTTCATGTTTGAGGTTGTTTTCCATGCAGAAGTTTCACCTTCACAAAGACGAGTCCCTTGATTGGTTGTCCGCGGCCCCGCCCCCCCATGGCGTCCCTGCTATTCAGTGTCCTTAGATGTTTTCTTGAGGGCTTCCATTACTCTGTTCTTCACGCTCCATAGGATTCGGCCATAACTCGTCCCTCCTCCGAGCCCCCGCCAGTATTTCAGCGTCCCGAACCTTGAGCGGGACTTCCTGTCTGAGCTCGCCGCCGCCGCCCGCCGCCGTCGTTCCTCGCGCGAGGCCGAGCCTGCAAATGTCAGAGACGGTTTGGTTGCGTCCGCGACCTCCGGCTGACCTTGTCATCCTGGTGCCTCTGCATCCGTCCGCTCACGTCGCTCTTTATCTGCTGGCGGCGGCGGCGGGCAGGAACCTCGCCGCCGCCGCCATGTTACATCTGTGACAGCGTCCTGTCACTCAGAACCCCCACAACCCCCCCACGCCACCTCAGCCTCTTCTTCGTTTGTAATACAGTGGCGAGTGGTCCTGCGTCTCTGTATGAGGCCCTGTGATTGGTCCAGAGGGAGCCCCACCTCTCGCCCAATCACAACGGAGATAAGCCCCGCCCCCTGCGACCCTGACTGCCGGATGAATGAATGAATGAATGAATGAACTGACGATCAAGAGTATTCCCTGGGTCGTGGATCCTCCTTCTGGCTCCACACTCTGAACACCAGGACCAGGTGGCTGCTCATTGGTGGGATCCAAGATGGCGGTGAGCGTGCAGCGGCGCGCTATCCGGGGAATCTGATTGGCCGAACCGGCGTTCAGGAAAGAAGCTAGACAAGCAAACACAGGAGCAGCGAGCGCTGCCCAACGCCTTGGGAGCCTTGTAGCCATGTAGCCATGTAGCCTTGTAGCCTCGTAGCCATGTAGCCATGTAACTATGTAGCCATGTAACTATGTAGCCATGTAGCCATGTAGCCTTGTAGCCTTGTAGCCTTGTAGCCTTGTAGCCTTGTAGCCATGTATCCATGTAGCCTTGTAGCCTTGTAGCCTTGTAGCCATGTATCCATGTAGCCTTGTAGCCTTGTAGCCATGTAGCTATGTAGCTATGTAGCCTTGTAGCAGGAGCTGTTATTTGATGCTTCACATCCTTCTCATGCCCCCCCTCACTCTGCCATGTTGACACTTCCTCTCCATTCCTGAGGACGCCGTGATATTTTCCACCGTCGATCGATCCGTTTGATCAGAGGTGGCAAGATGGGGGGGTAATTTGTCCCCCCTCAAAAGTGTATGGGGGGGGGGGGGGGGCACTGACAGGCCCGGCCGTGGCGTCCGGCCTTGATTTATTCCTCCTCGCCGTGAATCCATTAACCTTTTCCGTTACTTTATCTAATTGCTCCGATCCTCATATTTCACCGTGCCGCTGTCGACACTTAGCGTTCCTCCTAACAGGGGGTCGGCGGCGTGCGGGGGGGCGTGCGGGGGGGCGGGGGGGGGGGTTCATCCTGACGGCAGCGTTTTAGGACGGGGATCATTATTTCATTTGATGAGGAGGGAATACGAGCAAATATTTGCCTGTGGAGCCACACAGGTTTGTTTTCTGTTTCCAGGCTGAATAATTACCCCTCAGCCGGGGGGGGGGGGGGGGGGGGGGGGGGGGGCAATTAGACGTCCAGAGCCTCTTTCTTCAATCACATTATTTATATTTTTATCTTAAAAGATGGCATTCTGTTTTTCAGCCTTAAAAAGAAACATTATCCAATGAAACCTCTCCTGTCGTTGAACTCATTATCGGAAAAGTACGAGAGGAAGGCGGGGGGGGGGGGGGGGTGATGAATTTGGAAGAGGAATAAAAAGCGGGCTTATTCGCTTGGGAAAGATTTACGACCTTCTGAGGATCTGAGGAACTCTTTAGTGCCCCCCCCTCCACACACACACACACACACACACACACACCACTCACACACACACCTTCCCAACACAGCGAGTCGTCGCAATCAACACCCGCCGCCATGGCAACGCGCACCAGGAGCAGCGGCCCTGAACGCCTCTCGGCCCGTCCAGGCTCCTCCTCCGGGCCTGCCGGGAAACTCCAGGCGTGGAGTCTCCATGTTCTCCGTGTCTGCGGGGGTTCAGCAGGGTTCTCAGGGTTCCTGCCCAGGTCCAAACACATGGAGGAGCTTCTTTGGAGACCCTGCGGGGTCCAGGAGGGGGGTGAACCTCCCTGTGATTGACAGGTCCAAGATGAACCCCACCTCTTGACCAATCACAGCTGGGCTGAATGGATGAGTGGATGAATGGATGAATGGATGAATGGATGAATGGATGACCGATGGCGATGGCGAGCGTCTCCCGGCGGTCTGGTTAGCGCTGGAGACATTCCAGACATTCACCCTGTCATCGACGGCCAACGCGTGAAACCCTTCAGGCCGTCATCTCAATCGAAAGGAAAGAAAGGAAATGGAAGACGTGAGCACGACGTGCTTCCTCTTCTGCGGCGGCGTTGATCCGTGCTGCGTTCAGGGGCGCGTGTTAACCTGGAAACTCTGTGATGTCGTCCGTGTGAGCATGGCTCCGCCCCCCTGACCGCCGCGCCGCCCCGGTCGCTCCCATTATGAAGACGGCTCATAAATTTGCCTTATCAATTGTTTTTGTTGCTCCGGTGTGCTATGGAATTATGTTGTCATGGCAACGCCCACTTCCCGTGTGCACGTGCGTGTGCGTGTGTAATATTTTTAGTTCAGTGATTCAAACGCTACATCTTCCCTGCATGTTCACAAGAAACAAGCTGTTTGCTAATAGCAGGCTAATTCTGTGACTGTGTAATAGCACAACGTGCGGAGGAAAAACTATTATCACCGCGTGATTACATTATGATTATTATAATTAGTATTAAATCATGTATTTGTAAGGTAATGCTAAATATTTTGCACAACATTAATATTCCTGGACATTTCAATTCCCGATTCCCGCGGCAGGAACGGGCGGCGAAGCGCGACCGGCTCGTTTGCGATGTTCCCGACGCGCGCGGCGTGTTGGTTTTTAGGATTCTTCCAAATTGACATATGCCGTTTGTTTTTCCACTTGGTGGGACACACACACACACACATACACACACACACACACACACACACACACGCCGGCTGTCGGGGGGCAGGGATGTCCCGCAGCTACCCGGCTGTGTTGGGTGGGAGTGAAACCGCTGCACGGCAGGACTCGTGTAACCAGAGCGCCGGCGTTCCAAGGATGGTGAAATAAATACTGCCACCTCTCATATGACCGAATAACAGGCGCTGTGTAGCAACTGTGTAATAACTACGTGACAACATGTAATAGGTGCTTCGCCGCTGCCGAGGCCGTCGATGAGACGCCGCTGGGATGGAGCCCGGCGATCAGAGGCCCCGCTGGAAAAAGGAATTTAGAAAATAGCAAAAGTTGGATAAGAGCGAAAAGGGTCAGTGGAAGGTGATGGAAGTGTGTGTGTGGGGATGATGGAGGTGTGTGTGTGTGGGTGATGGAGGTGTGTGTGGGGGGAGTGATGGAGGTGTGTGAGGGGGGAGTGATGGAGGTGTGTGTGTGGGTGATGGAGGTGTGTGTGGGGGGAGTGATGGAGGTGTGATCCAGCCGGGAACAGAACCTTTTAAGAGAACTTCCTCTTATTCTTTATTATATTTCGCCCGCGGACTGAAAAAGCTCAACCTTAAAAGAAAAAAGCCTTTTCATTAACTTTGCCTGCTCGTTTCTCCACAGTTCTTCCCCTTGTGTGTGTGTGTGTGTGTGTGTGTGTGTGTGTGTGTGTGTGTGTGTGTGTGTGTGTGTGCATGCGTGCATGTGTGTGTGTCTTATACACCTTGACCAGAGGTGAGCAGCTTAGCTAAGCACCAATGAGCTTTCCAAAGAATCTCTGTATATAACGTACACACACACACACACACACACACACACACACACATATATATATGTATGTATGTATGTATATCAACATGTGTGTGTGTGTGTGTGTGTGTGTGTGTGTGTGTGTGTGTGTTGCCCTCTTCCCTCCCTCATTCATTGGCCCGCCCTTCTGTTGCACAGGCCTTGTGAGGAGGCTCGTGGCCAATCACGGCTGAGGCTGGGGCCGGGAGGCGGGGCTTAATCAGCTGTCAATCACAGGGGTCACAGGTCACCCTGTTGCAGCATTGAAGGTTGCGTGGAGAGAACCCTGAGCCCAGGCAGGAGAACCTCTGGAGAACCCAGGCAGGCTCTGGGAGAACATGGAGGCTTCAAACTGAAGGAACACAGAAAAACAAACCGCTGAAGCTTTTGGAGACGCTTCTGAGGACGAAGAACCCGAATGGAACCGAGGCACGGAGAACCAGAGGAATTCAACTATTGATGTCTTTGAGCCGTGGGAGGAAGACGGAGAACCCGGAGGGATCCAAAGTAGGAGAACATGGAGATCCTTGAGGAAACCCTTGAGGGTTCCTCGAGCAGGTACCAGGAGAACACGGACACAAAGAGAGGGAGGCCGGCCAGTTCAACGGCTGAGGAACTGAAGGCGGGGAACCTGAAGGAACCCGGGCAGGAGGACATGGAGACGCAGAAGAGAACCAAGTCAATGTAACTAGAGATGTTTTGGAGTTCTAGAAGGAACATGGAGAAGCTGGGAGGAGAACATGGCACCCAGACCACCTCTGGAGGAGAACCCAGGACCTTCTGCCTGGCTCCGTTTAGGACCACAAGATCAACCGGACCACATTCTGGTCCACGGGCACGTGCACACTGGCCGGGATCCTTGTGCACGTGAAGCCATTGGGATAATTGTTGTTTTTTTTACAGCAGAGTTTAACACACACACACACACACACACACACACACACACACACTCTCTCTTTAATCGGAGCATGTCGGTCCAATCAGGAAACAATAATCCAGCAGTTAAAGGCCATCTGTGTCTCAGCAGGTCCTCCAGTGTTCCTCCACATCTTCTCTGCAAACACTTCCACGCTCCAGTGATGAAGCTCCCGGCAGGGGGGTGGCCGGGTGATTACCCACCCCAACACACACACACACACACACACACACACACACGCACTTGCCCGAGCCCCAGGCTGAGGAGCGAGGCCGACGGGGTCACAGAAGATCTGAAGATTGTGTTGCTGTATCAGATGAAGGTCTGCAGGTGAATCTCCACGCAGAAGAAGGTCCTCCTTCCTCCACGAGGCTCTGGTCTGGATGACCCGGCAGATGTGGAGGTGATGGAGCTCCGCCGCCCTTCATTCAGTGAAACGAGCAGATGTGAAGTTGTGACCTCCATCTGTGCATCACCCGCTTCCGTCCACGCGGCGGTGGACTTTATGATTCCAGAGCAGCTCCGTCACGAACGGATGTAGAAGAAACGGGTTGCCATAGCAACACGCTGTTGAATCCCGTGGAAGAGGCCGTTTGCGTCCGCGGGTCAGTGGTGGTGTTTGGAGCAGCCGAGGCCCCGGAGGAGCCGCGGGAGTCCAGCGCAGGTTCCGGAAACACATTTTCCACGCAAATCCAGTTCTAAACAACGGCGGCGGAGCATCTGCCGACCCGCCTGCCGCCGCCGCCGCCTCTTCTGCCCGGGCGGCCGATCTGCACGGCTGGAGGGGTGACTCTCGTACACGGTTATTTTCATTACGCTTGAAGTGCATCTCGGACGGGAGAGTCTGAAATGATTGTGTTTACAGGTGGACGGGGCGGCGTGCAGATCCAGGTCTGCCCCGCCCACTCCAGCCCGGCTCCAAGGTCCGGCCATCGGCGTGTTGGCAGTCGTCCCGAGTTCTCCGCATCATCGGCAAACACGGCGAGGACGCCGGTCCGTTGTGTCGCGGACACAGATGTAGTCGGCGGCGTCGAAGCTGTGATTTCCAATTTTTCTGACGACCAAAAATGCCACCGAACACTGGAGAGTCGTGCTCATTCCGAATCAACATTTCCGAACTCTTTTGCGTCTCCGGCCGGACGGGCGGGCGGGTCCTCCGGAGGATTTGCCTCCGAGAACCTCGGAGCGGCGTTTCTGTCTAATTGGTAGGAGAAAACGGCGGCGGGAGACGCACGGCGGTGGAGAGAAAGGCTTAAGAGACTTAGAAATGAAACGGGTCAATCGGACCGCGTCCGTGGTTTAACCGAAGCGCAGCTCCTCGCCTCTCCGGCTGCAAGGACGCCGTTGCGTTGCGTTGCGTTGCGTTGCGTTGCGTTGCGTTGCGTTGCGTTGCGTTGCGTTGCGGCGGTGGAGCCGCTCGCCGGCCCACGCTGGGTTTGGCCACGAACCGTGGCCCGCTGGAGTTCAGAGCCAAGAAACGGCGGCAGCCGGCGCCGCCCGCCGGGCATCTGGGCTCACCAGCTGACAACGCTTGTTAGCATTACAGGCTAACAAAGCTGAGCTAGTTGATGGAGTGCAAGAATGGAAGTTGGCGGTGATGAAGACGAGGATGAGGAAGTCGACGGAGATGAAGAACACTTCTGGCACCAATGACGTGCTTTTAGTCTTATTTCTTAACGTAGCTATCACTTACTAGCCACGCTGATTTCACTCCTGTTTTCACACATTTGCCATGAGACCCTCCTCAGGCTAGCTTAGCTTAGCACGAGAGACTGCAGCCGGAGGCTCCGTGTGGTTGTGACATACGCCAAAAACCTCCAAACACCCAAGTTTGCTCAGAAATGACGGCTGCTCGTCACATGCAAGCTTAACTATGTATTGTGCCGAAATCACCGTGGAAACGCCACAAACCCGTTGATCGCAGCGTCCAGTGAGGTTGAAGGGTAGACGCTGCTTTAGCGAGCCGGCGGACACTTCCTGCCGCAGGAAGCCAACCAAGGAGAGGCGGCGCTGCCGTGAAAAGTCATCGCTACGGCAACGCTGACGCCAGCTTTAGCTTCTCCGGCTTAAAAGACAGGAAACAATTCGCCGACACCCTGCGAGGAAGTTTTCAGGACGTGAATCAGATCAAGTTCCTAGATCCGGGAGTCGCGGCCGCGCCGAAGGAAAGGTGGCACTGATTCATTTTGTGAGGAAATGAAGATTTGGAGGCGACCGGAAGGGAAACGTTTGTTGTGAGGCGGCCGGACCGCCGCCTTCCACATCTCATCGGACTAACAGTTCCGCTCCGAGGACTCGTATGGATTTTATATTTAAGTGTGAGGTATCGTGTTAGCCTAGCGCCGCGGACTGATAACTCCCACGGCCGCGATCCTGGAAGCACCACTTGTCTTCCGGAGGAGCCGCCGGCCGTAAAACACCGAGACTCATAAGACCCGGCTCCCTTCAGAGAGACGTAAATCCCGTCGCCGACTTCCTCTATTTTACCGCTCAGAATTATCAGAGGGCGCCGTCCTTTCAGAAGAAACTGCTTAATGCTTTATTAAATTTACCACTAAGTATTTCGCTCTTACAGGCTTTTTTCCCCGCCGGCGTGTTTAATGGTTATCGCCTCCGATGTGTCGAGATAGAAGCCCGAAAACACATGCGGGAGAAGGAAAGAAAAAAATAAAGATGGCCGTCGGAATCCGCGGCAGTCGTTTGACTTCCCCTCGAGGTCTCCGCTGAGCAGAAGAAGGCTCGGACCTTCTCACGGAAGGAGTTACTTCGGCTCTTCGGCGCGTCCGAAGGCGTCCTCCACCCGCGCCGAGTTCGCCGGCTCGTGCTTCGGACGCGTGAGGAGCGCGCACGAGGTCCTCGCGGCGATAAAAGGACGAGCCAATGAATGAAATGATCATCTACTTCCCAGGACTCTTGATTCTCCCTCACCAGGTGACAAACATCTCGCCCCCCCAACTCCGCTACACAAAGCTAATAAAACTAATCACCCGTCGGCGTCGGCCACTTGCGGATCACCGACCGACTCCCCGCCGCCCACCAGACGCTAGCTAGCGCCGCAAGCTAGTGTCGGCTAGCTCATCGTTCCTGACGCGCAGGCCCATGCTGTTCGTTAACATGCTAATTAGCGGCACGCTGCGCGTCATTAGCTCTTCTTATGTAATACGGCAGATGTGATCGCTTTCCCATCGGAGCAGCTCGGACTCCTTCTTCTTCCCTTCAGAGCCTTCGATTAATGAGAGGCTTTGTCCTCGGACGCGTTTCAGCCGCCACGTCGCGAGTCGGAAAGACAAAGGCGAGTCACCGGCGCCGCTCGGAGCGGCGTCCACAAAGAGATCCCACCCGCCACTATTCTATGCCTTTTAATTAAAATTAAAAACACACCGATCCGCCCGGCGCCGCCGTCCCTCCAAACAAGATTCTCCCGGAGCTCATCCGCCTCCAACCGCTGCATATTTAATGAACTTTTTCTCTCCCTTTTTTTTTACGGTTACTGTCTCACAGTTTTGCGCCGTAAAACATATTTATGTTTGGTTTTAACGGCCGAGTGTGTGTTCGACGGCGGGAGGGTTCGAGGCGAGCCGGAGACGGGACGACGCCTCCCGTGGCTCAGAAAAGGCTCCGGCCCGGAAAAAGGCTCGATGTTTTCCAGGAAGAAGTCAATAGAAAAGAGGAGAAAAAGGAAGTAGCGTCCAAGACGAGCGGGAGCAGCTTGAATATCACAACAAAGATGGCGGGCAGCGAAGGAGGGAGAAGGCGGGGCTAAAGCGGACTACAGTAATGGAGGACAGAGGAGCAACGGCCACGTTCGTTTCCCCTCCGAACTCTCGAGCCGCCGGGCCAGTCGTGTGGCAGAAGGTCCGATTTCAAGTCCATCGGTCCTCATGAAGGAACCTGCTGGAACCTGGGGTTCTGTTCTAATCTGTAACCACGGTGACGGCCGTGTGACCTCGGCTCTTGGAAACATCTCCACCTGCTAAAGCAGCTCGCCAGCTGCCGCGTCGCCCCTGAGAGGCGGAGGAAGCTAACGTTAGCCGAACCGCTAAACGCTAGCGTTAGCCAGAGCGCCTCGTTCAGACGGGACGGCGCCGCCTTCTGGCGGGGTTTGAAACAATTAGCGGATTTGTTAGGCCCCCCTATGTGTGTGTGTGTGTGTGTGTGTGTTGGCGCCTGCATTGACTACCAATCTGTCTGGAGTGTATCCTGCCTCTCGCCCAGCTGGGCCTGGATCCAGCTCCCCGTGACCTTGCACCGGGTAAACAGCGCAGATAATGGATGGGTGCATTCATGACCTTTCTATTTTTTTGGGGTTGTTTTTCAGCGGTGGCGAGGGGGCGGGGCCTCGCCTCGCCGTGCCGCGCGGCGCACTCATTCACTCTAATCACCACTTTTGGACGCGTTTCATTTGACCTGCCATTATTCGCGGTTGAATTTTTAACGCGTGCAAATACATTCACGCCGAAACAAAGGGACGTCCACGCCGTCCCCGGAACAGAAGAACCCACGTGCACACGTGCACGGCGTTTAAGTTGGAATTACAAGGGCCATGTGAATAATGCAAGACGGCTCTATAGCCTCACCCTTCTTTCTTAACAAGTACATTATTCAGTGATATATATATATATATATATATATATATATGTATGAATAAAAGGACACCCCGACCTTCTCTCTATGTAAATTAGGAAAGGCAATATTCAGGGAAATTGAGGAAGGTGACGTTCATCCAGTGCAGATGGAGACCAGAGCCTCGGCCGGGGGGGCTTATAATGTAGATAGGACCGTTGCCTTGTTTTAGTTTTATCGTTTTTATTTTTTACTTCATCTCAGCTCGTCTGCATCTTCGGTGGCACAACAAACCCCCGTCCTGCCAAGGATGCGGTCGGTCGTTACATTTGGTCGTCAGGCATCAAGGGAAGCCCTCGAGGCTGGAGGTCCAGACGCAGATGAAGCCGGCGTCCGGAAGCGCGGGAGCGAAGGTCCTCACGTGTCCCGATCCGGCGACCAGCCCGGTGAGACAAAGCGGCGAGGACGGCTCCCGAGCGGACACCGCTAAGGGTTAGCACCGTTTCAAACGCCCCGGAGGCTCGCCGCCGTCATACTTCCCGAACGGCGAGTCGCCGCCCTCGGTCGCCAAGCAATACATCCACTCGGGGGCGGCGCGGAGCTCAGAGTTCACGTCCAAATTCCCTTTCAGACGCTAACAAACACGGCGGTGGCGGAGGAGCTCGTTCACGAATCTTCTAAGAAAGAGGCGTCGCGGCGGACGGCAGAGCTCTTCTTGGCACCTGAGCGTACCGCCGTCCCGGGTCCCCCCGGACTCCGGGTATTACGTCCCGTTCGGCTGCGTTTCCGCAAGATCCCTGAGAACCCGCGGGAACTCGGGAAATGAGAGCGGAGGCCGACAGATGAGCCCATTCAATGACGTCCCCGGCTTTGAGACGTATGACGAGCGCGTCCCTTCGACGAGCCGCGCGCTTTCATAGAACGGGACCGGCGTCATCGGATGCGGGTGCACTGGGGCGCCAGGTTTTGGCTGTACGTAGGTAGCTGGCGCTGCTCCGGGGGCGGGGGTTCCTCTCCCGCCTCCGTTGCCTTCGCATCTATGAATATATATTGGCGTAGAAACACCCCGGCGTAATCCCGCGCGGCACCTCGGGGATTAGATGTGCTGATTTGTTCGTGTTTTAATGTTTTCGCAGGACGTGCACAGTCTGTTCTATTCATTTGATTTTTAGAATGACTCCTTGTGCGTTGGAGGAGCCGCTCGCCGCGTCACGGCGCCCACCATGTTCTCGCACCCTGCCCCCCTCCCAGGTGTCATCCGTGGCGGCGAGGTCGCGGGACGGGGTTTTATAACGCGAGCTCCGCGCCGGGAACTCACATTCCTGCCAGCGAGTCGTCTTTGACCGAGAGCCAGTTAAACCAGAGCGCCGGAGCTAAATCGGGGAGGGCGGGGGGGGGGGGGGGGGGGGGGGGGGGGGGTTGCTTGGCGGCCAGGATTGAGGAAATTTCCTCCGAGGGATAAAGCGTTTCATTTTCGAGGTCCTTCGGCGCACAAACGGCGCGCGACGGCGCGCACTCGACAACCCGCCCGCCCACTCGGAAGCGCGCGCACGTGCTAAAATAGCGCGGCGTTTGCTAATTGCTCTCGCCGGCCAAAAAAAAAAGAGAAAGAGGCTTGGTTGTCGCTGCCAGCGAACTTGAAAATGACTCATCGGTACGACACGTCGGTGAAGATCCGGCCCCCCCGCCGCCTAATAACATTGTTTATCTGAACGGCGGCGGTTTAATCCCACGTGGGAGGGCCGCGGCGACGAGCGCGTCCTCGCTCTTCACCTCCTCCTCCTCCTCTTTTGTTTGGGGTGTAAGAGAGCGAACCCTGGCCGCCGCCGCTGCCAGACAGCGCGTCAAATAAAGAGAGAGCATTAGCAGGCGAGGATATGAAAGGGGAAGCCAGATTCGGGGGGGGGGGGGGCGTGACAAAGCAGGCATTCACACGCAAGCGCTGGATGTTAATTAGGGACTCTGGAGTTTGATCTCTATCTGATCAAAAGGTGCCCGGCGTTTATTCTCCGTCCCACGCTCCGCCCACCGCGCGTCCAGGGGGCGCGCGCTGGAAACCGCCGCCGCCGCGTGGTGAGCGAAAAGTAATTAACACGTTTGTTTTCCGCTTTAGATTCTTCTTCTTCTCCTTCCTTTTCCCTTGTTGTTGTTGAATGTGCTACGACTCGGGCCGCCGCTAATCTCCTGCAAAGCTGCTTTGGATTACGTGCGGCGCCGCTGATCTTCTGCCGCCGTTCTTCTTTTATTTTCAAGTTTGTTTCGGTGAACCGACAGAGCGGCTTCGCCCACTTTTATTTGAAAGTCACATTTTCTTTTTGGCGGCTTTGTCTTTCGCCGACGGCTCAGACGCCGGCAGCTCATCGCAAAAGGCGAAGACGCACGATTCCTCTGCGACAACGCGGCACAAACAGGAGGGGTGTCGCCGGGAATACCGCGACCGTCGCAACCACTTCGCGGTGGAACCCGAAGCCGAACGCTAAAAGCGAAGACGTCGCTCGTCGCTGCGACGGGAGCGGGAAAACGACAAGGTTCCTGGCGGGAACATGACCGGAAAATGTCCGTTTAAGGGCAGAGCTAAAGGAGAGGACGCAAGACTCCCCTGAAATAGGGTGTGCAAAATAATAATGACGCTTGGAATTGTCGTATCGGCCCCGAGGCCCCGGACGGGACTCGGCGCCATGGCAACAGGCGTGACGGAAAAGCAACCGCCGCTTCATGGTACAGCTGAGCTAATGTTCTTGCACGCCTGCAGCTAATCGCTAGAGGCTAAGTTGTGGAATATTCCCGTGACGGTTCCTGTGTGACTCCACGCCAAAGTGAGAGCTTCACCGCGGACGGACAGAAAAGCCGCCAGCTAATCGCTGAAAGTGAACAGGTACGATTCTGAGCAGGAAGTGACTCGGCGGTGCGGCGCAGGTTCTCGGTTTACGCCACTGCGACTGCGTTGCCAAATATCTTCTTGTGCGCCAACGGGGGGCGGCCGAACACAAGGACGGAGGGTCGTCCTGCGGCAGCACCGGAAAAACTACTGGGAATGGAACGCCACAGTTTTCATAACGCCGCGCTGGAAAAGTCGCCCGAACCGCTCCCGCGCTCTTGTCCTTACGGGCCGACGGCGGGAAGCCGAGGGAACCGTTCCCCGCCATCTCGAGTCGTATGCAAAACTTTTTGGGACGAAAGGAAAGGAAAGTAATTTAATCCTCTGTCAATTTCACCGTCGCCTGGGCTAAGCCGCTACAATCCCGCCGCGCCGCTCGCTCTTCTTCCCCTTGTTTTCGGCCTGAAGCGACGCGTCTTCACCAAGAAGACCTTTATTCACTTTTCAATTCAAATGTGAAGCGTCTTTCTCTAGAAATCCGGGTATCTTCTCTGAGGTGGTGCCGGGCTCCCCTCGGAAGGCCCTGTGATTGACAGCTGTCCGGTCCAGGTGAAGCTCCGCCCCCTGGGGGGGGGGCGACCTTCGACCATTATGGTGACTTTGGCGACGGCCTAAAAGCTCAGGATCCGTCCTGTGATTACGATCTGTCGCAAGGTCGTCGTGACCTTCTGATCCCCGACCTTCAACGGGCGCGTCCAATTGGCGCGACGAGGCGGGCGCCGCTGACCTTTGACCCAGGATGTGAGCGCTGAGCCGGCGGCGGCGGCGGCGGCAAAGTGCGAGCCAAATCAAACAAAGGCAAACAAGCAAACAAAGAGAGCGGTGCAGCGGTGCGTGAAATTCATAGCCACAGGTGTGTGTGTGTGTGTGTGTGTGTGTGTGTGTGTGTGTGTGTGTGTGTGTGTGTGTGTGTGTGTGTGTGTGTTACAACGCTGACTGTTCATTTTGCTGAAAAAGAAAAACAGACCTTTGCTGCCATTTGCATTTGTTCAGGGACCTGCTGCCCTTCTTTATGCGGACACGCACACACACACACACACACACACACACACTCACACACTCACACACACACACTCATGCACACACTCATGCACACACACCCCAGGGTACGGAGCAGAGTCTGCACCAATTACAGCAGAAGTAACTTCTCATTAAGCGTCAGATGAAGTCAGGTGGCGGCGGCGGCGGCGGCGGCGGGGAAGAGGAAGAGGAAGAGGAAGAGGAAGAGGAAGAGGAAGAGGAAGAGGAAGAGGAGGACAAGGAGGATGGAAGGAACGTCGGCGCGGCAAAACGTGGCCGTTTAACCGACTCACCTGGAGCCATGATTCAGCGCTGGCCCAGGAGGGGGGACTCAATCACACGGGTGTTTCCTGCAACACGCTCAAGCTAACAGTGGTTGCAAGGAAACACCTGACGGTGGGAGGAAAGGTGGAAGCCACTGAGGAAGAGGAGGAGGAGGAGGAAGGCTGGAGCTCAACGGTCCATATCAGGACCTCAGCAGGAACATGGGAGGAAACTCCCGCCGGACCTCTGGCACGGCGCTCTGCTCATCCATCATCCGGAAGCATCCGGCGCCGCCATCACAAAGGATCTCATAACAACAACTCCTTGTCATGCTAGCGGGCTAACAGGCTAACTGCTTATATTGCTACTTTCTCCACTCAGAAATCGCGCGTGTGTCCGCGAGACGTCGGAGACGGGCGCGCACGTGAGATCTGCTTGTGCGCGGGCATCCGGCGCACGTGTCGCGGGAAGCGGCGAGACATTCAAGGTTATCTGAGAAAGTTGGAAGCCGAGCCTCCATGATTTATCAGTTCTAATGACCTGAGAGGACGCCGGCGCAGAAATACATCAAGGAAAGAAACCCCCAAAAATGATTTATGTATTTATTTATTCCTTCATTTATACCATTCAACTATAACCAATAAAATTCAAGTCATACTTTTTATGAAATCGTTAATATGCTTATAGTTTTTTTAAATGTTCTTAAATTGATTCATGAGTCATGTTCAATTCTATTTATAAAATGACCCCCCGCTCTTTAACAGTTAATTACTGTTTAATAGCGAGCTGATCCCCTTTGTGCTTCCCTCTCGTCACGCCGTTTGTTTCCCTTCCATCCACAGCCGTCGCCATGGTTACCGTGTGTTTAACTAAAGGAGGGATTTACAACTGCACTCTGGAAAAACACACTGAGTGGGAGGGAAGGGGACAGGTGGGTCGCCGAGGGGGCCGGAACCCGGTGGAACCGGTGGAACCGGTGGAACCCAGAGGAACCCAGAGGAACCCAGAGGAACCCAGGGGAACTGATGGAGCCCAATGGAACCGGTGGAACCGGTGGAACTCAGAGGAACCCAGAAGAACCCAGGGGATCCGATGGAGCCCAATGGAACCGGTGGAACCAGAGGAACCCAGAGGAACCCGGTGGAACCCGATGGAAGCGGTGGCCATGATGGACAGCCGAGGCTTGTCCCGGTCTGTATGTCCTCCCAGAGGTGGGGGGGCTCTGTGGGGAGCAGCTGGAGCTCGACAGCAGCGAAGGAAAAACGCCACGCCGTGGGCAAACACACACACACACACACACACACACACACACACGCACACACACACACTCGGGCACTGACAGTCCTATTAGGCCTGAGCGAGGAGGAATTTGCCTTACCTTAGCAGAAGATCCCTCATGGCCCCTGACAGCTGTGGCAGCACGTCATGGCAGCTTGCTGATGAGAACCCAGAACCCCCCGAACCCCCCGACCAACACCTCCACCTCCACCTCCCCCTTCAATTTGTAGCACTTCAAATAATAGAATCTCTCTCTTTTCCTTCTTCCTTTTCTTCTTCTTCTGACTTGCAACAGAAGAAATGGGACTAGAAAATTCAAAGTTTGGTTGAGCTGCTGTGAAAGGCAGGCAGGGCGAAGCGTGGGGGGGGGGGGCTGACAGACTTGACAGCGCCGGAAGCACACACACACACATACACACACACATATATATATATATATATATATATATATATATATACACTCACACACACACACACACAGGGCAATTCAGGAATTTGTATTCCATCTTCCATCTTGTGTAAACCCAACCTTTGCGCCCCCCCCCCCTCCTCCCCCCCCACGGGTGACAAGCCATATAAAATTGATCAATACAAACTTGTCAACCTCCAGCCGACAGGAGGGGAGAGATGGAACGGCGACTTGAAGGAGAAGAAGGAAGAAAAGAAAGGCCAGGAGAAACATGGAGCCCCGCAGAGACTCGTATCGCTGCTTCCTCGCCGTATGGGATTGTTTTCGGCGTCACGGCGTGCAGGACTTTTACAAAGTCGGGAGTTTATAACGCCGCCGCCTCAGCCTGACTCATGGGACGAGGGAGGGGGCTCATTTTGTCTCACACACACACACACACACACACACACACACACACACACACCGCAGCCAGGGCAAACAAGCCCAGTATGGATTTGTCGCTGATGGCAGGATCGGCGTCGTCGGAGCATCGGGATGGGGTGCGGCGGCGGTCGATGGGCCGCCGTGGCGAGGGGGGGGGGGGGGGGGCGTCGAGGCCGCCGCCATCTGCCCCCCCCCCCCCCCCCGACAGGCTCCGTCGACCGTGACCGGCGGAGACAGAAGCCAGTCAGATGAAACTGATGTGGACATCAGGTGGAGGATCCACTTACAGCTCGACTCGCCTGAGCGGCCTCTAGCTGCCCCCCCTCTAGCTGCCCCCCCCCCCTCTAGTTGCCCCCCCCCTAGTTGCCCCCCCCCCCCCCAGCTGCCCCCCCCCCCCCTCCAGCCCCGGAGACGGATCTATTTCTGCAGCTCTCCTGAAGGTGTTCGCCGGTGACTAAACACTCCCGGGTGACCTTATCAATGGTTTTATTATTCCTGCGGCGGGAGGGGGCGGGGCCTGAGGCGCGGCGCCGCGAGCAGGAAGCGACACTTTCTCAGCTGGGAGATTTAGAGCCCCCTCGCCCCCTCGCCCCCCCGCCGCCCCGCCGCCCCGAGCCTGCGATTATGCAAAGACACATCCGGGGATGAAAGGGACGCTTTGATCGCGGCGCTCGGGTTACCTTGATTCTGAGGTCACACTTGCCTTTTTTTTTCATCCACATTCCGGTTTCATCCATGTAATTACCTTCTATTCACACTGGATTATCGCCGCCGCCGCCGCCGCCGCCGCCGCCGCCATGGCTCCCGGGACGGGCACCCGGAAACATTTGCGCAGGTTCACCACAGGGCGGGGAGACCTTTTTCAAACCACGTGTTCCGCTTTCTTTGTGGGTTCGATCCGGTTTTGAACCACGACTGGTTTGTCATCTTAATCTGCGGTCGCGCTACGCGGCTGTCGCCATGGTTACCAATGTCGAGTTTGCGCCGAGTCGCCGTTTCCAGCGGGTTCCTTCGCGAGGGATCACGGGCTCCGTGATTGGTCCGACCGCAGACGCCGGAGCGCGTCACCGCAGCGTGTACGGGATAAACAAAGATGGCCGACAAGCTAGCCGTAGCAGTTGTTAGCGCAGCCGTCTGCTCCGTCCGCCATCATTGTAGTCCAGCGAGGCCTCGTCAGCCCCGTCCCTCCTCCGTCCGCCGTCTTCCCCGACTCCTCTTCCTCAACGGTGATGAATCAGTGATCAACACACACTTCCTGCTCGGGTTTGGCGGACAGGAAATGAGGTCACGTCTGTTTCCCCTGCTAGCACTGAATGGCGCTGATAGTCAATTGATTGATTGATTGATTCAGTGATTGATTGACAGCCGCTTATGGTGGGAAGGGGGCGGGGTTAAGTTACAACATCCATTGACTGAAAGGCTGCAGGCGCTAAAGGGTTAAATTCCATATTTCTGCAGAACACACACACACACACACACAGACACACACACACACCCTGTGTGCAGCGGTGGGATTACGCTCTGCAGGGGAGCAGTAATCCCCCTGGGGGACCAGACGGCGGTGGCGGCGACGGCGGAGAGGAAGCTGCTTGGACGTCTCCCGCCGTGACACCCGGCGGTCTCCAGGAAGTGACAGGAAATGGGCTGGCGAGGGGGGGGGGGGGGGGGGGGGGGAGGAGGGGTGACAGCCATGACAGTGGAGAGCGTGAAGACCTTGCAGAGCCTGACAGCGAGCACTGTGATTGGCCCAAAGGCAGCCTTGTCAGATTTGGAATGGTGGTGCGTGCACCGTGTGTGTGTGTGTGTGTGTGTGTGTGTGTGTGTGTGTGATCTAAAAAATAAGTTACACTAAACATGTGCGTTTATCAGAGGCCACATATGGAGATACAACCATTCACTCAGTCACGTGGCAATGAGGGACGTAGAAACATCTGCCCTCTCATTCAATGGAAGGATCAGCAGCAGGACATGAATGAATGAATGAACGAATGAATGAATGAATGAATGAATGAATGAATGAACGAACGAATGAACCAATGAATGAACGAACGAATGAATGAATGAACGAATGAACAAATGAATGAACATGTAGGAACCTTCTGCTCACTCCTGTTCAAGGAGCCTCAAGTCTTCAAGTCAGTTGTTCCTTGTTTGAAATGCAGATATGAAGCAAAACAAACATGAGTGCCTTCGGCAAAGTGTATGTTGAATGCACGTGCACACACACACACACACACACACACACACACTGGGAGGACACCGGCAAGGCCTCACAGCGACGCAAAGGGATGGAGGAGGAAGAGGAGGTGCAGACACCAAACCACGGCAGCACAAAAACATTCCCAACTAAACCACCATGGCGGTTCATACTTGTATGTGTGTGTGTGTGTGTGTGTGTGTGTGTGTGTGTGCCCGAAGGCAGATCCAGCAGACAGATGTTTCATGTTTTGTCCTCCTGGTGAGCTGGAGGCCTAACACTGGAAGGTCCCCTGGAAGGAGCAGGTCTGGAGGTCTTGGTGTCCTGAACCCTGGAGATGGACCGTCAAATACTCGACTTCTGACCGCAGCTCCACCAGAGGCCCTGAAGGCATCATCACCAGGTGGCTTCACACAAGCTCCGAACACAGAGTCAATGGATCGAATGCGCCATCACTCGATCGCTGAGAAGGAGTCCTGAACGCATCGTCACCATGTAGCTTCACAGACGCCAGGAACCCACGGGGACCAGATCACTGATCACTGCGAGGAACCCTGAAGGCATCATCACTAGATCACTGATCACTGCGAGGAACCCTGAAGGCATCATCACTAGATCACTGATCACTGCGAGGAACCCTGAAGGCATCATCACTAGATCACTGATCACTGCGAGGAACCCTGAAGGCATCATCATCATGATGGTTGTGTAGAAGCTCTGGACAGGTGTCACTGCTTGGCTGCTTGTATAATGGAATCTTACAAGAGCAGATGGGAGGACCAGCTATCGGATGTCCACACACACACACACACACACACACACACACACACACACACCCTTACACACAGATAGTTGATGGACCTGCAGGGTTACCAGCCGACCCACAGAGTACGACGGTGCTTCAGGACGGCGGGTTCTGGTCCGATAATAATTCATTCAGTGTCTCCACGCCGTCCTTGGATGGAGAGAAGAAGAGGGAGAGGAAGACCACGGGTTTGAGATGATCCGAGGCGGGTCTGGGACCTGGACGAGGCCCACGGACGCCGTCTGGCACGCCGCCCCGTTGGATGGACGCCGCCGTCGGAGCGTCTGCCAGAGAAGAACGGATGGAGTTTGGAAAAAAGGGAACGGGAAAGAAAACTGGATGCAGAATAGAGACGTTTCCACAAAAGGAAGTTCAGAGCATCGGCGAGCGAAGGAGAAGCCGACGGGGAGCGGCGGCGGCGGCCAATCGCGGGAGATGAGAAGTGAGGGGCGGGGCTTAACCGGGACCGCTCGGCTGTCAATCACGAGGCGGCGTGCGGAGGCACGTGACCGCTGACCTTCTGATTCAGGCCCGGGGGAAGACGGAGAACCCGAGCAGAACCGGAGACCAGGGAGGGGAGGAGGACGTTGCTGCAGATATGAAGCGTCTCCTTCTCCTGCAGGCCGCCGGGGGCGGGAGCGTCTCCGGCCTGACATTTGGCCGGGGGGGCGGGGCCTGGACGGGGCCGGGCGCCGGTCGATGGCGGCACGCGGCGGCGGCAGGAAGCCATCAATCCTGCTGCCAATTCTACAAGTTTGATTAATGGGCTGCGATTCAGCCCTGGGGGGGGGGGGGGGGGGGGGGCACCTGAGCAAGTCACCATGTAGCTTCACAGACGCCAGGAACCCTGAAGGCACCAGATCACTGATCACTGCAGATCAGAGAGGGGGGGGGGGGGGGGGGGCACCTGAGCAGGGCGGCTACATGAACATTAGCAATGCTAGCCTGCCGCTAGTTTTATCATACAAACGCTTTGGATGCTAACAGTCTCTGCTGGACTTCACACACACACTGATGCGCCTACACACACACACACACACACACACACACACACACACACACACACACACACACACACACACACACACAGCTGCCGTCCAAGGCTGCGGAACCATCAGGCACGGCGGGGGGTCGATGTCTTGCTCCAGGGCGGTTCAAACTACAAACCCGGTTCAGGGTCGGTCGTAAAGGCAAGGCTCCGCCCATCAGGCAGGGCAGGACTTCTGATCGCGTCGCCGTCTGTTTCCAATCACTAACGTCCCTCCGATCGGACGAGACGGAGGATCAGATCGATCCGTCCCTCCGTCCGTCTTCCAGACGCGCCCAAACCCAGGGTGAAGCACAAACATGGCCGCCGCCATCTTCCCTCCTTCCCCTCCTCCCTTCTTCCTCGGCCGGCGCTCAGAGCTACATCTTGATTTAAACTGGACGAGAAGGAACAGCAGGACGTGTGTGTGTGTGTGTGTGTGTGTGTGTGTCTGCAGCCAAGCAGATGTTGGCGTTCTGTTTCCTCCCTGCATGGAGGTGGGGGGGGCAGTCTGTTTATTAATAGTTTAATGACAAAAAAAGTTGAATGTGGTGGGAAGATGGTCATAAATTAATGAAAAAAAGAAATATAAGGAACTATAAAAAAAAAATTTAAAAAGGAAATTAAAAAATCTTAAAAAGATAATTCCATTAAAACACACACACACACACACACACACACACACACACACACACATATATCTATCTCATAAATATGTCATGTAAATAACTATAAAGCTGTCATTACACGTGTTCATTAAAGCTAATGTGGCATTAAGGCTAATGTGTGTGAGAATCCTGCCATATATGAGTGCACACACACACACACACACACACACACACACTTGCAGGACCTGGATCCTGGACGGCCTCCAAGTCCGGCTGAGCACTCAAACAAACAAACACTGGGCAGACCACGAGCGGGGGGGGGGGCTCGTCTTGTTTGCACTATTATCGTGTCGTACACGATTAATAAATCATTAATCAATATATATAGGTGCGCAGCGGTTAGCCCCGCCCACTCACTGCAAGCAGGTCGCTGATTGGACAGAAAGGCTGTATGTTTCCGTCTGTCGGCCCTGTGGCGGCTCTAAAGGCTCTGCAAGGAACGAATGCATGAAATGAGGGGCTTTTATTGACAAAAGAGTTCATCTTTTGTCGCGGTCAAAACATCAATAAATGTTCAAGCAGACGCGTCGGACCAGTAACCTGAGGTCTGATTGGTTCTCCTGCCGGAGCCTTGCTCGCGCGGCTCAGCGGAGTGAGCTAAATCATTCATCATCGGGCCCGTTCAGTCCAGAAGCCCAGATGTACTCCAGAACCAGAGACCTCCAGGCCGAACCCCGACCCGTCTGTGCTCATGGCGGCGGCGGCGGCGGCGGCGGCGGCGGCGGTGGCGCTCTCAGGCGAGCGCGAGCGGCGGCCCTGAATTACGAGGCGGGCCTTTCGAACGGCAGCTCGTAATTTCACAGATGGATGAGCGGCACCTGTCACGGCGGCCTGGAAAATGGGGCCGCCGTCCATATCTGGCTGCCGCCGCCGCCGCCGCCGCCGCCGCTCCCCCCGATCCCGCCCTCCGACGGCTCGTCCGATGTTACGCCGTGATCCGGATCTTTCTCGGCACTTCATTTCTGTAACACTTAAAGGGGCAGCGCTGGGCGGAACGTGCCGGAGCAGGTGAAGCAGGAAGTCCACCAACACCTCCTCTCCTGCACCGCGAGGCCTCACATCCTGGAACTATGAATATTCGGAAAAATGATAGTCGTAGTAGTCGTGCCAGTAGTCGTCGTAGACAGTGGAGTAGTTATAGTAGTAGTCGTCGTGGCAACGGCGATGTTTTCTGTGTGTTTTAAGAGATAAATGTGCGTTGCTAATGGTCTTGTCAAGACATTTCCTCAAAGTATCACTGTTGGCGCAGAGCTAACGGATGGCTAGTGGGTGGAAGTCCATCCACATGTCAAGCTAACACGAGCTAACGGTAAACCGCTCACAGCTTTGGGCGCAGAGGCTAAAAACAGATGCGCGGTGTTAGCAATATGAGCCTTAGCAGCATAACTTAAAGAGCGATACACTTGTTACTAATTTAATATGCTGTTAAATATTATCATATTATATACCAGACCCAGACCATGATAAATGTTAAACTATGCTAACATTGCTAACACGAGCCGCAGGTAACAGATGTTAATAAAACTGTTTTAATCCCTGAGGGAAGCAAGGGCAGAACACCAGAGCTCATTATTAGCTGTTAGCGTAGCAATTTAGCATGTTTTTAAAATTCATTTTCATTACGCATTAGTTACTAGTAACTGTTATAAACCATAATAAAAGCTAGAATTATAAGATATTTGTGACTAAATGAGACATAACATTAAATACCACCCATGGAAAATTTGCAGGTTTAATTTAATGAAATTGTTATGAATAAAATGTAGCTTTACTGTTGAAGAGGAGCTCAGCTGTGTTATAACAATGTAAATATATGGTAATTATCTACATCTGTGGGGACAATTAATAATGATAATACTAGTCATGTAATTGATAGCCCAGGATCAGGATCATTGATCTTAGTCACACACACACACACACACGCACACACACAGAGTGTGTTCAATAAGTCACTCAGGTTCATTATGGTATATTTGGCCGCTCAGGCCTTCATCCTCTGATCACTTTTCACTTATTGATCATCTGTGGTTTTTCCGCTGATTTCCCTTCCGGTTTCTTCCGAGTGACGGTCCGTTAATTAGCCCTTCATCACAGAGAAAGTTCATCTCCCAGTTATAACCATGTAATGAGCAAAAAGTCTTCAGCTGGCGGCGCTCGCTCTGCACAGCGTGACACAGTCACAAACACAAGGCAGAACTAATAGTAATAAGCGTAATAAAACCGCACATAAAATCAGATTACAGTCTTCTAATAAGATGAATTTTGCCAGGAAGTCTGTATTTTGTGTTTGTTGTGATTATAAAAGGCGGTGAGTCACGATCGCGTCGCAGCTTTCGTCTTTTAACGAGCCGAAAACGCCTCTGAATCGTCCAGATCTCCTACAAAATAATAGATTAATAAATAACCAAATAATAAGCGGTTTGCGGTGAAAAGCTTGGCCCCCCCGATGCTCGCCGCCGCCGCCG